>NC_063227.1:12277500-12489216 GCF_020740725.1 Corvus hawaiiensis | reverse complement strand
CTCCAGAAGTCAAAGCCTCTGCTGGGCTGCACTTTCCCCTTGCCTCACGTCAAAGCACCAGAAACTCTCGGCTGCACTCCGTATTTCCAGTCTCCGCTGCATCTACCACTGTCATCTCTGCATCTCCAAGCATCAAGCTGGGCACAATTCTTTCCAGGGAAAGCTGGAAGAGAAATAGGTAGCAGCACAAGTAGCCGCAGGTTGAACTTTCTGTTTTCAAGTGCTAACGTGAATCCGCACACAAGCGAGAGGCAGCCACGCTTCCTCTTGCAGCCTGTGCCATGCGCATACCAGCTCCGTGCTCTGCGCCTTCATTGTGCCTGAGTGGAACCCGTGTCTACTTCTGGCACAGAGAGCACTCTGCCGGCAGAGAAATGCTCCAGGCTGCTGCCTCTGCCCAAACACGCCTGCGCTCTGCACTTTCTCTCTCAGCGCTAGGGAGCAGCACATTCGGTCTGCCTTGTAGCCTGAATCTGAACGGAAAGATTCTCAGCTAAGTCTCAGCACAGAGAACAGTTTTAGGTCAACGAGCTTACCTTACGCGGAGCTTACCCTCGACGCGTGGAAACCTGTATTTGCAGCACATCCTAGTGGTAGCCCTCTTTCCTTTCCAGCCTGCACAGCGCTCAATGCACAGATCGCGGTGCTCTCTGCACCTGCCTTCCCTCTTCCCAGTACCACCGCCAAGCTTACAGCCTTGCAGGGAGCGAAGTGGCGGATAGGCGTCTCGCACACAAGAACGTGCCAGGATGAAAAGATGGTCCTCCGTTCTCCTGCTCCTTGCCCGAACTGTGTTGAAGTCTTGCCCAAGAGCGAAAAGCTACTCCAGCAAGTGTTTCTCTCCAAACGCAGTTCGCTGAGCGAGAGCTACACGGACAGTTTGGACTCGGTGAAACAGCAAGAAAATGCTTGTCCGTCGAGCTGAGGAAAATCCCTGCACAGCACACTGTGGCTGCGTGCAGTGTTCACGCTGAAGAGCGGCAAAGCTCCAAGCCATGGCTGGGCTTCAGTTCTGTCGAGAGCACATGAGGCGAAGAACCAAGCAGCTGGGCACCGGGCTCATGTACTCAGGGGAGCCAATTTCAAATGTGCAGCCAAGAGCTGCTTCACAAGCACATTCAGCTGAGAATGCTCTGGCTGCTTCAGAAGGAAGGCGCAGCCCTTGCACTCCTGGACACAACCACGCCAGAAGCAGGTTCCTAAACCTTCCGTGCTGCAGAGTGCATGCACCTTGAGCACACGCAGAAGGACGCGTCCAGAAAGAAGGCGTTCTTCAAGTACCCCCCTCCTCCAGGCAGCCTTGAAACTGAGCACAACACACTGCGCCTCGGCAGCTTCCTTCTCACATAGACGGACCGTCCCCTTCTTCACTCTCGCACCTCCCTTGCCCACTTGCAGCAGCTGCTGCCAAAGAAAAAGGCTCCGGAAGTCAAAGCCTCTGCTGGCTGCACTTTCCCCTTGCCTCACGTCAAAGCACCAGAAACTCTCGGCTGCACTCTGTATTTCCAGTCTCCGCTGCATCTACCACTGTCATCGCTGCATCTCCAAGCATCAAGCTGGGCACAATTCTTTCCAGGGAAAGCTGGAAGAGAAATAGGTAGCAGCACAAGTAGCCGCAGGTTGAACTTTCTGTTTTCAAGTGCTAACGTGAATCTGCACACAAGCGAGAGGCAGCCACGCTTCCTCTTGCAGCCTGTGCCATGCGCATACCAGCTCCGTGCTCTGCGCCTTCATTCTTATGCTCTTCGGACCAGGTGGCGCTTCCAATCTGCCGGAGTCGAACCGTTGTCTACTTCTGGCACAGAGAGCACGGTGCCGGCAGACAAACGCTCCAGGCTGCTGCCTCTGCCCAAACACACCTGGGCTCTGCACTTTCTCTCTCAGCGCTAGGTAGAAGCACATTCGGTCTGCCTTGTAGCCTGAATCTGAACGGAAAGATTCTCAGCTACGTCTCGCACAGAGAACAGTTTTAGGTCAACGAGCTTACCCGGAGCTTACCCTCGACGCGTGGAAACCTATATTTGCAGCACATCCTAGTGGTAGCCCTCTTTCCTTTCCAGCCTGCACAGCGCCGGCAGATCGCGGTGCTCTCTGCACCTGCCTTCCCACTTCCCAGGACCACCGCCAAGCTTACAGCCTTGCAGGGAGCGAAGTGGCGGATAGGCGTCTCGCCCAGAAGAAGGTGCCAGGACCAAAAGATGGTCTTCTTTTCTCCTGCTCCTTGCCCGAATTGTGGTGCTGTGCGGAAAGTCTTGCCCAGCGAAAAGCTACTCCAGCAAGGGCTTCTCTCCAAACGCATTTCGCTGAGCGAGAGCTACACGGACAGTTTGGACTCGGTGAAACAGCAAGAAAATGCTTGTCCGTCGAGCTGAAGGAAAATCCCTGCACAGCACACTGTGGCTGCGTGCAGTGTTCACGCTGAAGAGCGGCAAAGCTCCAAGCCATGGCTGGGCTTCACTTCTGTCCAGAGCACAGGAGGCGAAGAACGAAGCAGCTGGGCACCGGGCTCATGTACTCAGGGGAGCCAATTTCAAATGTGCAGCCAAGAGCTGCTTCACAAGCACATTCAGCTGAGAATGCTCTGGCTGCTTCAGAAAGGAGGGCGCAGCCCTTGCACTCCTGGACACAACCACGCCAGAAGCAGGTTCCTAAACCTTCCGTGCTACAGAGTGCATGCACCTTGAGCACACGCAGAAGGACGCGTCCAGAAAGAAGGCGTTCTTCAAGTACCCCCCTCCTCCAGGCAGCCTTGAAACTGAGCACAACACACTGCGCCTCGGCAGCTTCCTTCTCACATAGACGGACCGTCCCCTTCTTCACTCTCGCACCTCCCTTGCCCACTTGCAGCAGCTGCTGCCAAAGAAAAAGGCTCCGGAAGTCAAAGCCTCTGCTGGGCTGCACTTTCCCCTTGCCTCACGTCAAAGCACCAGAAACTCTCGGCTGCACTCTGTATTTCCAGTCTCCGCTGCATCTACCACTGTCATCGCTGCATCTCCAAGCATCAAGCTGGGCACAATTCTTTCCAGGGAAAGCTGGAAGAGAAATAGGTAGCAGCACAAGTAGCCGCAGGTTGAACTTTCTGTTTTCAAGTGCTAACGTGAATCCGCACACAAGCGAGGGACAGCCACGCTTCCTCTTGCAGCCCGTGCGCTGTGCACAGCAGCTCCGTGCTCTGCCTTCATTCTTATGCTCTTCGGAGCAGGTCGTGCTTTCATTCTGCCGGAGTCGAACCATCGTCTACTTGGCGCACAGAGCACTCTGCCGGCAGCGAAGTGCTCCAGCCGACTGCTTCTGCCGAACCACGCCTGGAATATGCACTTTCCCTCGCAGCGACATACACCAGCATACTCGGTCTTTCTTCTCGTCCAAATGTAAAGGGAAAGAGCCTCAGCTATGTCTGGCACAGAGAACAGTTTTAGGTCAACGAGCTTACCCGGAGCTTACCCTCGACGTGTGGAAACCTGTATTTGCAGCACATCCTAGTGGTAGCCCTCTTTCCTTTCCAGCCTGCACAGCGCTCAGTGCACAGATCGCGGTGCTCTCTGCACCTGCCTTCCCTCTTCCCAGTACCACCGCCAAGCTTACAGCCTTGCAGGGAGCGAAGTGGCGGATAGGCGGTGTCGCACACAAGAACGTGCCAGGACGAAAAGATGGTCCTCCTTTCTCCTGCTCCTTGCCCGAACTGTGGTGCTGTGTTGAAAGTCTTGCCCAGCGAAAAGCTACTCCAGCAAGTGTTTCTCTCCAAACGCAGTTCGCTGAGCGAGAGCTACACGGACAGTTTGGACTCGGTGAAACAGCAAGAAAATGCTTGTCCGTCGAGCTGAGGAAAATCCCTGCACAGCACACTGTGGCTGCGTGCAGTGTTCACGCTGAAGAGCGGCAAAGCTCCAAGCCATGGCTGGGCTTCACTTCTGTCCAGAGCACAGGAGGCGAAGAACGAAGCAGCTGGGCACCGGGCTCATGTACTCAGGGGAGCCAATTTCAATGTGCAGCCAAGAGCTGCTTCACAAGCACATTCAGCTGAGAATGCTCTGGCTGCTTCAGAAAGGAAGGCGCAGCCCTTGCACTCCTGGACACAAGCTGGGCAGAAGCAGGTTCCTAAACCTTCCGTGCTGCAGAGTGCATGCACCTTGAGCACACGCAGAAGGACGCGTCCAGAAAGAAGGCGTTCTTCAAGTACCCCCCTCCTCCAGGCAGCCTTGAAACTGAGCACAACACACTGCGGCTCGGCAGCTTCCTTCTCACATAGACGGACCGTCCCCTTCTTCACTCTCGCACCTCCCTTGCCCACTTGCAGCAGCTGCTGCCAAAGAAAAAGGCTCCAGAAGTCAAAGCCTCTGCTGGGCTGCACTTTCCCCTTGCCTCACGTCAAAGCACCAGAAACTCTCGGCTGCACTCCGTATTTCCAGTCTCCGCTGCATCTACCACTGTCATCTCTGCATCTCCAAGCATCAAGCTGGGCACAATTCTTTCCAGGGAAAGCTGGAAGAGAAATAGGTAGCAGCACAAGTAGCCGCAGGTTGAACTTTCTGTTTTCAAGTGCTAACGTGAATCCGCACACAAGCGAGAGGCAGCCACGCTTCCTCTTGCAGCCTGTGCCATGCGCATACCAGCTCCGTGCTCTGCGCCTTCATTGTGCCTGAGTGGAACCCGTGTCTACTTCTGGCACAGAGAGCACTCTGCCGGCAGAGAAATGCTCCAGGCTGCTGCCTCTGCCCAAACACGCCTGCGCTCTGCACTTTCTCTCTCAGCGCTAGGGAGCAGCACATTCGGTCTGCCTTGTAGCCTGAATCTGAACGGAAAGATTCTCAGCTAAGTCTCAGCACAGAGAACAGTTTTAGGTCAACGAGCTTACCTTACGCGGAGCTTACCCTCGACGCGTGGAAACCTGTATTTGCAGCACATCCTAGTGGTAGCCCTCTTTCCTTTCCAGCCTGCACAGCGCTCAATGCACAGATCGCGGTGCTCTCTGCACCTGCCTTCCCTCTTCCCAGTACCACCGCCAAGCTTACAGCCTTGCAGGGAGCGAAGTGGCGGATAGGCGTCTCGCACACAAGAACGTGCCAGGATGAAAAGATGGTCCTCCGTTCTCCTGCTCCTTGCCCGAACTGTGTTGAAGTCTTGCCCAGCGAAAAGCTACTCCAGCAAGTGTTTCTCTCCAAACGCAGTTCGCTGAGCGAGAGCTACACGGACAGTTTGGACTCGGTGAAACAGCAAGAAAATGCTTGTCCGTCGAGCTGAGGAAAATCCCTGCACAGCACACTGTGGCTGCGTGCAGTGTTCACGCTGAAGAGCGGCAAAGCTCCAAGCCATGGCTGGGCTTCAGTTCTGTCGAGAGCACATGAGGCGAAGAACCAAGCAGCTGGGCACCGGGCTCATGTACTCAGGGGAGCCAATTTCAAATGTGCAGCCAAGAGCTGCTTCACAAGCACATTCAGCTGAGAATGCTCTGGCTGCTTCAGAAAGGAAGGCGCAGCCCTTGCACTCCTGGACACAACCACGCCAGAAGCAGGTTCCTAAACCTTCCGTGCTGCAGAGTGCATGCACCTTGAGCACACGCAGAAGGACGCGTCCAGAAAGAAGGCGTTCTTCAAGTACCCCCCTCCTCCAGGCAGCCTTGAAACTGAGCACAACACACTGCGCCTCGGCAGCTTCCTTCTCACATAGACGGACCGTCCCCTTCTTCACTCTCGCACCTCCCTTGCCCACTTGCAGCAGCTGCTGCCAAAGAAAAAGGCTCCGGAAGTCAAAGCCTCTGCTGGGCTGCACTTTCCCCTTGCCTCACGTCAAAGCACCAGAAACTCTCGGCTGCACTCTGTATTTCCAGTCTCCGCTGCATCTACCACTGTCATCGCTGCATCTCCAAGCATCAAGCTGGGCACAATTCTTTCCAGGGAAAGCTGGAAGAGAAATAGGTAGCAGCACAAGTAGCCGCAGGTTGAACTTTCTGTTTTCAAGTGCTAACGTGAATCTGCACACAAGCGAGAGGCAGCCACGCTTCCTCTTGCAGCCTGTGCCATGCGCATACCAGCTCCGTGCTCTGCGCCTTCATTCTTATGCTCTTCGGACCAGGTGGCGCTTCCAATCTGCCGGAGTCGAACCGTTGTCTACTTCTGGCACAGAGAGCACTCTGCCGGCAGACAAACGCTCCAGGCTGCTGCCTCTGCCCAAACACACCTGGGCTCTGCACTTTCTCTCTCAGCGCTAGGTAGAAGCACATTCGGTCTGCCTTGTAGCCTGAATCTGAACGGAAAGATTCTCAGCTACGTCTCGCACAGAGAACAGTTTTAGGTCAACGAGCTTACCCGGAGCTTACCCTCGACGCGTGGAAACCTATATTTGCAGCACATCCTAGTGGTAGCCCTCTTTCCTTTCCAGCCTGCACAGCGCCGGCAGATCGCGGTGCTCTCTGCACCTGCCTTCCCACTTCCCAGGACCACCGCCAAGCTTACAGCCTTGCAGGGAGCGAAGTGGCGGATAGGCGTCTCGCCCAGAAGAAGGTGCCAGGACCAAAAGATGGTCTTCTTTTCTCCTGCTCCTTGCCCGAATTGTGGTGCTGTGCGGAAAGTCTTGCCCAGCGAAAAGCTACTCCAGCAAGGGCTTCTCTCCAAACGCATTTCGCTGAGCGAGAGCTACACGGACAGTTTGGACTCGGTGAAACAGCAAGAAAATGCTTGTCCGTCGAGCTGAAGGAAAATCCCTGCACAGCACACTGTGGCTGCGTGCAGTGTTCACGCTGAAGAGCGGCAAAGCTCCAAGCCATGGCTGGGCTTCACTTCTGTCCAGAGCACAGGAGGCGAAGAACGAAGCAGCTGGGCACCGGGCTCATGTACTCAGGGGAGCCAATTTCAAATGTGCAGCCAAGAGCTGCTTCACAAGCACATTCAGCTGAGAATGCTCTGGCTGCTTCAGAAAGGAGGGCGCAGCCCTTGCACTCCTGGACACAACCACGCCAGAAGCAGGTTCCTAAACCTTCCGTGCTACAGAGTGCATGCACCTTGAGCACACGCAGAAGGACGCGTCCAGAAAGAAGGCGTTCTTCAAGTACCCCCCTCCTCCAGGCAGCCTTGAAACTGAGCACAACACACTGCGCCTCGGCAGCTTCCTTCTCACATAGACGGACCGTCCCCTTCTTCACTCTCGCAGCTCCCTTGCCCACTTGCAGCAGCTGCTGCCAAAGAAAAAGGCTCCGGAAGTCAAAGCCTCTGCTGGGCTGCACTTTCCCCTTGCCTCACGTCAAAGCACCAGAAACTCTCGGCTGCACTCTGTATTTCCAGTCTCCGCTGCATCTACCACTGTCATCGCTGCATCTCCAAGCATCAAGCTGGGCACAATTCTTTCCAGGGAAAGCTGGAAGAGAAATAGGTAGCAGCACAAGTAGCCGCAGGTTGAACTTTCTGTTTTCAAGTGCTAACGTGAATCCGCACACAAGCGAGGGACAGCCACGCTTCCTCTTGCAGCCCGTGCGCTGTGCACAGCAGCTCCGTGCTCTGCCTTCATTCTTATGCTCTTCGGAGCAGGTCGTGCTTTCATTCTGCCGGAGTCGAACCATCGTCTACTTGGCGCACAGAGCACTCTGCCGGCAGCGAAGTGCTCCAGCCGACTGCTTCTGCCGAACCACGCCTGGAATATGCACTTTCCCTCGCAGCGACATACACCAGCATACTCGGTCTTTCTTCTCGTCCAAATGTAAAGGGAAAGAGCCTCAGCTATGTCTGGCACAGAGAACAGTTTTAGGTCAACGAGCTTACCCGGAGCTTACCCGCGACGTGTGGAAACCTGTATTTGCAGCACATCCTAGTGGTAGCCCTCTTTTCTTTCCAGCCTGCACAGCGCTCAGTGCACAGATCGCGGTGCTCTCTGCACCTGCCTTCCCTCTTCCCAGTACCACCGCCAAGCTTACAGCCTTGCAGGGAGCGAAGTGGCGGATAGGCGTGTCGCACACAAGAACGTGCCAGGATGAAAAGATGGTCCTCCTTTCTCCTGCTCCTTGCCCGAACTGTGGTGCTGTGTTGAAAGTCTTGCCCAGCGAAAAGCTACTCCAGCAAGTGTTTCTCTCCAAACGCAGTTCGCTGAGCGAGAGCTACACGGACAGTTTGGACTCGGTGAAACAGCAAGAAAATGCTTGTCCGTCGAGCTGAAGGAAAATCCCTGCACAGCACACTGTGGCTGCGTGCAGTGTTCACGCTGAAGAGCGGCAAAGCTCCAAGCCATGGCTGGGCTTCACTTCTGTCCAGAGCACAGGAGGCGAAGAACGAAGCAGCTGGGCACCGGGCTCATGTACTCAGGGGAGCCAATTTCAAATGTGCAGCCAAGAGCTGCTTCACAAGCACATTCAGCTGAGAATGCTCTGGCTGCTTCAGAAAGGAAGGCGCAGCCCTTGCACTCCTGGACACAAGCTGGGCAGAAGCAGGTTCCTAAACCTTCCGTGCTACAGAGTGCATGCACCTTGAGCACACGCAGAAGGACGCGTCCAGAAAGAAGGCGTTCTTCAAGTACCCCCCTCCTCCAGGCAGCCTTGAAACTGAGCACAACACACTGCGGCTCGGCAGCTTCCTTCTCACATAGACGGACCGTCCCCTTCTTCACTCTCGCACCTCCCTTGCCCACTTGCAGCAGCTGCTGCCAAAGAAAAAGGCTCCAGAAGTCAAAGCCTCTGCTGGGCTGCACTTTCCCCTTGCCTCACGTCAAAGCACCAGAAACTCTCGGCTGCACTCCGTATTTCCAGTCTCCGCTGCATCTACCACTGTCATCTCTGCATCTCCAAGCATCAAGCTGGGCACAATTCTTTCCAGGGAAAGCTGGAAGAGAAATAGGTAGCAGCACAAGTAGCCGCAGGTTGAACTTTCTGTTTTCAAGTGCTAACGTGAATCCGCACACAAGCGAGAGGCAGCCACGCTTCCTCTTGCAGCCTGTGCCATGCGCATACCAGCTCCGTGCTCTGCGCCTTCATTGTGCCTGAGTGGAACCCGTGTCTACTTCTGGCACAGAGAGCACTCTGCCGGCAGAGAAATGCTCCAGGCTGCTGCCTCTGCCCAAACACGCCTGCGCTCTGCACTTTCTCTCTCAGCGCTAGGGAGCAGCACATTCGGTCTGCCTTGTAGCCTGAATCTGAACGGAAAGATTCTCAGCTAAGTCTCAGCACAGAGAACAGTTTTAGGTCAACGAGCTTACCTTACGCGGAGCTTACCCTCGACGCGTGGAAACCTGTATTTGCAGCACATCCTAGTGGTAGCCCTCTTTCCTTTCCAGCCTGCACAGCGCTCAATGCACAGATCGCGGTGCTCTCTGCACCTGCCTTCCCTCTTCCCAGTACCACCGCCAAGCTTACAGCCTTGCAGGGAGCGAAGTGGCGGATAGGCGTCTCGCACACAAGAACGTGCCAGGATGAAAAGATGGTCCTCCGTTCTCCTGCTCCTTGCCCGAACTGTGTTGAAGTCTTGCCCAGCGAAAAGCTACTCCAGCAAGTGTTTCTCTCCAAACGCAGTTCGCTGAGCGAGAGCTACACGGACAGTTTGGACTCGGTGAAACAGCAAGAAAATGCTTGTCCGTCGAGCTGAGGAAAATCCCTGCACAGCACACTGTGGCTGCGTGCAGTGTTCACGCTGAAGAGCGGCAAAGCTCCAAGCCATGGCTGGGCTTCAGTTCTGTCGAGAGCACATGAGGCGAAGAACCAAGCAGCTGGGCACCGGGCTCATGTACTCAGGGGAGCCAATTTCAAATGTGCAGCCAAGAGCTGCTTCACAAGCACATTCAGCTGAGAATGCTCTGGCTGCTTCAGAAAGGAAGGCGCAGCCCTTGCACTCCTGGACACAACCACGCCAGAAGCAGGTTCCTAAACCTTCCGTGCTGCAGAGTGCATGCACCTTGAGCACACGCAGAAGGACGCGTCCAGAAAGAAGGCGTTCTTCAAGTACCCCCCTCCTCCAGGCAGCCTTGAAACTGAGCACAACACACTGCGCCTCGGCAGCTTCCTTCTCACATAGACGGACCGTCCCCTTCTTCACTCTCGCACCTCCCTTGCCCACTTGCAGCAGCTGCTGCCAAAGAAAAAGGCTCCGGAAGTCAAAGCCTCTGCTGGGCTGCACTTTCCCCTTGCCTCACGTCAAAGCACCAGAAACTCTCGGCTGCACTCTGTATTTCCAGTCTCCGCTGCATCTACCACTGTCATCGCTGCATCTCCAAGCATCAAGCTGGGCACAATTCTTTCCAGGGAAAGCTGGAAGAGAAATAGGTAGCAGCACAAGTAGCCGCAGGTTGAACTTTCTGTTTTCAAGTGCTAACGTGAATCTGCACACAAGCGAGAGGCAGCCACGCTTCCTCTTGCAGCCTGTGCCATGCGCATACCAGCTCCGTGCTCTGCGCCTTCATTCTTATGCTCTTCGGACCAGGTGGCGCTTCCAATCTGCCGGAGTCGAACCGTTGTCTACTTCTGGCACAGAGAGCACTCTGCCGGCAGACAAACGCTCCAGGCTGCTGCCTCTGCCCAAACACACCTGGGCTCTGCACTTTCTCTCTCAGCGCTAGGTAGAAGCACATTCGGTCTGCCTTGTAGCCTGAATCTGAACGGAAAGATTCTCAGCTACGTCTCGCACAGAGAACAGTTTTAGGTCAACGAGCTTACCCGGAGCTTACCCTCGACGCGTGGAAACCTATATTTGCAGCACATCCTAGTGGTAGCCCTCTTTCCTTTCCAGCCTGCACAGCGCCGGCAGATCGCGGTGCTCTCTGCACCTGCCTTCCCACTTCCCAGGACCACCGCCAAGCTTACAGCCTTGCAGGGAGCGAAGTGGCGGATAGGCGTCTCGCCCAGAAGAAGGTGCCAGGACCAAAAGATGGTCTTCTTTTCTCCTGCTCCTTGCCCGAATTGTGGTGCTGTGCGGAAAGTCTTGCCCAGCGAAAAGCTACTCCAGCAAGGGCTTCTCTCCAAACGCATTTCGCTGAGCGAGAGCTACACGGACAGTTTGGACTCGGTGAAACAGCAAGAAAATGCTTGTCCGTCGAGCTGAAGGAAAATCCCTGCACAGCACACTGTGGCTGCGTGCAGTGTTCACGCTGAAGAGCGGCAAAGCTCCAAGCCATGGCTGGGCTTCACTTCTGTCCAGAGCACAGGAGGCGAAGAACGAAGCAGCTGGGCACCGGGCTCATGTACTCAGGGGAGCCAATTTCAAATGTGCAGCCAAGAGCTGCTTCACAAGCACATTCAGCTGAGAATGCTCTGGCTGCTTCAGAAAGGAGGGCGCAGCCCTTGCACTCCTGGACACAACCACGCCAGAAGCAGGTTCCTAAACCTTCCGTGCTACAGAGTGCATGCACCTTGAGCACACGCAGAAGGACGCGTCCAGAAAGAAGGCGTTCTTCAAGTACCCCCCTCCTCCAGGCAGCCTTGAAACTGAGCACAACACACTGCGCCTCGGCAGCTTCCTTCTCACATAGACGGACCGTCCCCTTCTTCACTCTCGCAGCTCCCTTGCCCACTTGCAGCAGCTGCTGCCAAAGAAAAAGGCTCCGGAAGTCAAAGCCTCTGCTGGGCTGCACTTTCCCCTTGCCTCACGTCAAAGCACCAGAAACTCTCGGCTGCACTCTGTATTTCCAGTCTCCGCTGCATCTACCACTGTCATCGCTGCATCTCCAAGCATCAAGCTGGGCACAATTCTTTCCAGGGAAAGCTGGAAGAGAAATAGGTAGCAGCACAAGTAGCCGCAGGTTGAACTTTCTGTTTTCAAGTGCTAACGTGAATCCGCACACAAGCGAGGGACAGCCACGCTTCCTCTTGCAGCCCGTGCGCTGTGCACAGCAGCTCCGTGCTCTGCCTTCATTCTTATGCTCTTCGGAGCAGGTCGTGCTTTCATTCTGCCGGAGTCGAACCATCGTCTACTTGGCGCACAGAGCACTCTGCCGGCAGCGAAGTGCTCCAGCCGACTGCTTCTGCCGAACCACGCCTGGAATATGCACTTTCCCTCGCAGCGACATACACCAGCATACTCGGTCTTTCTTCTCGTCCAAATGTAAAGGGAAAGAGCCTCAGCTATGTCTGGCACAGAGAACAGTTTTAGGTCAACGAGCTTACCCGGAGCTTACCCGCGACGTGTGGAAACCTGTATTTGCAGCACATCCTAGTGGTAGCCCTCTTTTCTTTCCAGCCTGCACAGCGCTCAGTGCACAGATCGCGGTGCTCTCTGCACCTGCCTTCCCTCTTCCCAGTACCACCGCCAAGCTTACAGCCTTGCAGGGAGCGAAGTGGCGGATAGGCGTGTCGCACACAAGAACGTGCCAGGATGAAAAGATGGTCCTCCTTTCTCCTGCTCCTTGCCCGAACTGTGGTGCTGTGTTGAAAGTCTTGCCCAGCGAAAAGCTACTCCAGCAAGTGTTTCTCTCCAAACGCAGTTCGCTGAGCGAGAGCTACACGGACAGTTTGGACTCGGTGAAACAGCAAGAAAATGCTTGTCCGTCGAGCTGAAGGAAAATCCCTGCACAGCACACTGTGGCTGCGTGCAGTGTTCACGCTGAAGAGCGGCAAAGCTCCAAGCCATGGCTGGGCTTCACTTCTGTCCAGAGCACAGGAGGCGAAGAACGAAGCAGCTGGGCACCGGGCTCATGTACTCAGGGGAGCCAATTTCAAATGTGCAGCCAAGAGCTGCTTCACAAGCACATTCAGCTGAGAATGCTCTGGCTGCTTCAGAAAGGAAGGCGCAGCCCTTGCACTCCTGGACACAAGCTGGGCAGAAGCAGGTTCCTAAACCTTCCGTGCTACAGAGTGCATGCACCTTGAGCACACGCAGAAGGACGCGTCCAGAAAGAAGGCGTTCTTCAAGTACCCCCCTCCTCCAGGCAGCCTTGAAACTGAGCACAACACACTGCGGCTCGGCAGCTTCCTTCTCACATAGACGGACCGTCCCCTTCTTCACTCTCGCACCTCCCTTGCCCACTTGCAGCAGCTGCTGCCAAAGAAAAAGGCTCCAGAAGTCAAAGCCTCTGCTGGGCTGCACTTTCCCCTTGCCTCACGTCAAAGCACCAGAAACTCTCGGCTGCACTCCGTATTTCCAGTCTCCGCTGCATCTACCACTGTCATCTCTGCATCTCCAAGCATCAAGCTGGGCACAATTCTTTCCAGGGAAAGCTGGAAGAGAAATAGGTAGCAGCACAAGTAGCCGCAGGTTGAACTTTCTGTTTTCAAGTGCTAACGTGAATCCGCACACAAGCGAGAGGCAGCCACGCTTCCTCTTGCAGCCTGTGCCATGCGCATACCAGCTCCGTGCTCTGCGCCTTCATTGTGCCTGAGTGGAACCCGTGTCTACTTCTGGCACAGAGAGCACTCTGCCGGCAGAGAAATGCTCCAGGCTGCTGCCTCTGCCCAAACACGCCTGCGCTCTGCACTTTCTCTCTCAGCGCTAGGGAGCAGCACATTCGGTCTGCCTTGTAGCCTGAATCTGAACGGAAAGATTCTCAGCTAAGTCTCAGCACAGAGAACAGTTTTAGGTCAACGAGCTTACCTTACGCGGAGCTTACCCTCGACGCGTGGAAACCTGTATTTGCAGCACATCCTAGTGGTAGCCCTCTTTCCTTTCCAGCCTGCACAGCGCTCAATGCACAGATCGCGGTGCTCTCTGCACCTGCCTTCCCTCTTCCCAGTACCACCGCCAAGCTTACAGCCTTGCAGGGAGCGAAGTGGCGGATAGGCGTCTCGCACACAAGAACGTGCCAGGATGAAAAGATGGTCCTCCGTTCTCCTGCTCCTTGCCCGAACTGTGTTGAAGTCTTGCCCAGCGAAAAGCTACTCCAGCAAGTGTTTCTCTCCAAACGCAGTTCGCTGAGCGAGAGCTACACGGACAGTTTGGACTCGGTGAAACAGCAAGAAAATGCTTGTCCGTCGAGCTGAGGAAAATCCCTGCACAGCACACTGTGGCTGCGTGCAGTGTTCACGCTGAAGAGCGGCAAAGCTCCAAGCCATGGCTGGGCTTCAGTTCTGTCGAGAGCACATGAGGCGAAGAACCAAGCAGCTGGGCACCGGGCTCATGTACTCAGGGGAGCCAATTTCAAATGTGCAGCCAAGAGCTGCTTCACAAGCACATTCAGCTGAGAATGCTCTGGCTGCTTCAGAAAGGAAGGCGCAGCCCTTGCACTCCTGGACACAACCACGCCAGAAGCAGGTTCCTAAACCTTCCGTGCTGCAGAGTGCATGCACCTTGAGCACACGCAGAAGGACGCGTCCAGAAAGAAGGCGTTCTTCAAGTACCCCCCTCCTCCAGGCAGCCTTGAAACTGAGCACAACACACTGCGCCTCGGCAGCTTCCTTCTCACATAGACGGACCGTCCCCTTCTTCACTCTCGCACCTCCCTTGCCCACTTGCAGCAGCTGCTGCCAAAGAAAAAGGCTCCGGAAGTCAAAGCCTCTGCTGGGCTGCACTTTCCCCTTGCCTCACGTCAAAGCACCAGAAACTCTCGGCTGCACTCTGTATTTCCAGTCTCCGCTGCATCTACCACTGTCATCGCTGCATCTCCAAGCATCAAGCTGGGCACAATTCTTTCCAGGGAAAGCTGGAAGAGAAATAGGTAGCAGCACAAGTAGCCGCAGGTTGAACTTTCTGTTTTCAAGTGCTAACGTGAATCTGCACACAAGCGAGAGGCAGCCACGCTTCCTCTTGCAGCCTGTGCCATGCGCATACCAGCTCCGTGCTCTGCGCCTTCATTCTTATGCTCTTCGGACCAGGTGGCGCTTCCAATCTGCCGGAGTCGAACCGTTGTCTACTTCTGGCACAGAGAGCACTCTGCCGGCAGACAAACGCTCCAGGCTGCTGCCTCTGCCCAAACACACCTGGGCTCTGCACTTTCTCTCTCAGCGCTAGGTAGAAGCACATTCGGTCTGCCTTGTAGCCTGAATCTGAACGGAAAGATTCTCAGCTACGTCTCGCACAGAGAACAGTTTTAGGTCAACGAGCTTACCCGGAGCTTACCCTCGACGCGTGGAAACCTATATTTGCAGCACATCCTAGTGGTAGCCCTCTTTCCTTTCCAGCCTGCACAGCGCCGGCAGATCGCGGTGCTCTCTGCACCTGCCTTCCCACTTCCCAGGACCACCGCCAAGCTTACAGCCTTGCAGGGAGCGAAGTGGCGGATAGGCGTCTCGCCCAGAAGAAGGTGCCAGGACCAAAAGATGGTCTTCTTTTCTCCTGCTCCTTGCCCGAATTGTGGTGCTGTGCGGAAAGTCTTGCCCAGCGAAAAGCTACTCCAGCAAGGGCTTCTCTCCAAACGCATTTCGCTGAGCGAGAGCTACACGGACAGTTTGGACTCGGTGAAACAGCAAGAAAATGCTTGTCCGTCGAGCTGAAGGAAAATCCCTGCACAGCACACTGTGGCTGCGTGCAGTGTTCACGCTGAAGAGCGGCAAAGCTCCAAGCCATGGCTGGGCTTCACTTCTGTCCAGAGCACAGGAGGCGAAGAACGAAGCAGCTGGGCACCGGGCTCATGTACTCAGGGGAGCCAATTTCAAATGTGCAGCCAAGAGCTGCTTCACAAGCACATTCAGCTGAGAATGCTCTGGCTGCTTCAGAAAGGAGGGCGCAGCCCTTGCACTCCTGGACACAACCACGCCAGAAGCAGGTTCCTAAACCTTCCGTGCTACAGAGTGCATGCACCTTGAGCACACGCAGAAGGACGCGTCCAGAAAGAAGGCGTTCTTCAAGTACCCCCCTCCTCCAGGCAGCCTTGAAACTGAGCACAACACACTGCGCCTCGGCAGCTTCCTTCTCACATAGACGGACCGTCCCCTTCTTCACTCTCGCACCTCCCTTGCCCACTTGCAGCAGCTGCTGCCAAAGAAAAAGGCTCCGGAAGTCAAAGCCTCTGCTGGGCTGCACTTTCCCCTTGCCTCACGTCAAAGCACCAGAAACTCTCGGCTGCACTCTGTATTTCCAGTCTCCGCTGCATCTACCACTGTCATCGCTGCATCTCCAAGCATCAAGCTGGGCACAATTCTTTCCAGGGAAAGCTGGAAGAGAAATAGGTAGCAGCACAAGTAGCCGCAGGTTGAACTTTCTGTTTTCAAGTGCTAACGTGAATCCGCACACAAGCGAGGGACAGCCACGCTTCCTCTTGCAGCCCGTGCGCTGTGCACAGCAGCTCCGTGCTCTGCCTTCATTCTTATGCTCTTCGGAGCAGGTCGTGCTTTCATTCTGCCGGAGTCGAACCATCGTCTACTTGGCGCACAGAGCACTCTGCCGGCAGCGAAGTGCTCCAGCCGACTGCTTCTGCCGAACCACGCCTGGAATATGCACTTTCCCTCGCAGCGACATACACCAGCATACTCGGTCTTTCTTCTCGTCCAAATGTAAAGGGAAAGAGCCTCAGCTATGTCTGGCACAGAGAACAGTTTTAGGTCAACGAGCTTACCCGGAGCTTACCCGCGACGTGTGGAAACCTGTATTTGCAGCACATCCTAGTGGTAGCCCTCTTTTCTTTCCAGCCTGCACAGCGCTCAGTGCACAGATCGCGGTGCTCTCTGCACCTGCCTTCCCTCTTCCCAGTACCACCGCCAAGCTTACAGCCTTGCAGGGAGCGAAGTGGCGGATAGGCGTGTCGCACACAAGAACGTGCCAGGATGAAAAGATGGTCCTCCTTTCTCCTGCTCCTTGCCCGAACTGTGGTGCTGTGTTGAAAGTCTTGCCCAGCGAAAAGCTACTCCAGCAAGTGTTTCTCTCCAAACGCAGTTCGCTGAGCGAGAGCTACACGGACAGTTTGGACTCGGTGAAACAGCAAGAAAATGCTTGTCCGTCGAGCTGAAGGAAAATCCCTGCACAGCACACTGTGGCTGCGTGCAGTGTTCACGCTGAAGAGCGGCAAAGCTCCAAGCCATGGCTGGGCTTCACTTCTGTCCAGAGCACAGGAGGCGAAGAACGAAGCAGCTGGGCACCGGGCTCATGTACTCAGGGGAGCCAATTTCAAATGTGCAGCCAAGAGCTGCTTCACAAGCACATTCAGCTGAGAATGCTCTGGCTGCTTCAGAAAGGAAGGCGCAGCCCTTGCACTCCTGGACACAACCACGCCAGAAGCAGGTTCCTAAACCTTCCGTGCTACAGAGTGCATGCACCTTGAGCACACGCAGAAGGACGCGTCCAGAAAGAAGGCGTTCTTCAAGTACCCCCCTCCTCCAGGCAGCCTTGAAACTGAGCACAACACACTGCGCCTCGGCAGCTTCCTTCTCACATAGACGGACCGTCCCCTTCTTCACTCTCGCACCTCCCTTGCCCACTTGCAGCAGCTGCTGCCAAAGAAAAAGGCTCCGGAAGTCAAAGCCTCTGCTGGGCTGCACTTTCCCCTTGCCTCACGTCAAAGCACCAGAAACTCTCGGCTGCACTCCGTATTTCCAGTCTCCGCTGCATCTACCACTGTCATCTCTGCATCTCCAAGCATCAAGCTGGGCACAATTCTTTCCAGGGAAAGCTGGAAGAGAAATAGGTAGCAGCACAAGTAGCCGCAGGTTGAACTTTCTGTTTTCAAGTGCTAACGTGAATCCGCACACAAGCGAGAGGCAGCCACGCTTCCTCTTGCAGCCTGTGCCATGCGCATACCAGCTCCGTGCTCTGCGCCTTCATTGTGCCTGAGTGGAACCCGTGTCTACTTCTGGCACAGAGAGCACTCTGCCGGCAGAGAAATGCTCCAGGCTGCTGCCTCTGCCCAAACACGCCTGCGCTCTGCACTTTCTCTCTCAGCGCTAGGGAGCAGCACATTCGGTCTGCCTTGTAGCCTGAATCTGAACGGAAAGATTCTCAGCTAAGTCTCAGCACAGAGAACAGTTTTAGGTCAACGAGCTTACCTTACGCGGAGCTTACCCTCGACGCGTGGAAACCTGTATTTGCAGCACATCCTAGTGGTAGCCCTCTTTCCTTTCCAACCTGCACAGCGCTCAATGCACAGATCGCGGTGCTCTCTGCACCTGCCTTCCCTCTTCCCAGTACCACCGCCAAGCTTACAGCCTTGCAGGGAGCGAAGTGGCGGATAGGCGTCTCGCACACAAGAACGTGCCAGGATGAAAAGATGGTCCTCCGTTCTCCTGCTCCTTGCCCGAACTGTGTTGAAGTCTTGCCCAGCGAAAAGCTACTCCAGCAAGTGTTTCTCTCCAAACGCAGTTCGCTGAGCGAGAGCTACACGGACAGTTTGGACTCGGTGAAACAGCAAGAAAATGCTTGTCCGTCGAGCTGAAGGAAAATCCCTGCACAGCACACTGTGGCTGCGTGCAGTGTTCACGCTGAAGAGCGGCAAAGCTCCAAGCCATGGCTGGGCTTCAGTTCTGTCGAGAGCACATGAGGCGAAGAACCAAGCAGCTGGGCACCGGGCTCATGTACTCAGGGGAGCCAATTTCAAATGTGCAGCCAAGAGCTGCTTCACAAGCACATTCAGCTGAGAATGCTCTGGCTGCTTCAGAAAGGAAGGCGCAGCCCTTGCACTCCTGGACACAACCACGCCAGAAGCAGGTTCCTAAACCTTCCGTGCTGCAGAGTGCATGCACCTTGAGCACACGCAGAAGGACGCGTCCAGAAAGAAGGCGTTCTTCAAGTACCCCCCTCCTCCAGGCAGCCTTGAAACTGAGCACAACACACTGCGCCTCGGCAGCTTCCTTCTCACATAGACGGACCGTCCCCTTCTTCACTCTCGCACCTCCCTTGCCCACTTGCAGCAGCTGCTGCCAAAGAAAAAGGCTCCGGAAGTCAAAGCCTCTGCTGGGCTGCACTTTCCCCTTGCCTCACGTCAAAGCACCAGAAACTCTCGGCTGCACTCTGTATTTCCAGTCTCCGCTGCATCTACCACTGTCATCGCTGCATCTCCAAGCATCAAGCTGGGCACAATTCTTTCCAGGGAAAGCTGGAAGAGAAATAGGTAGCAGCACAAGTAGCCGCAGGTTGAACTTTCTGTTTTCAAGTGCTAACGTGAATCTGCACACAAGCGAGAGGCAGCCACGCTTCCTCTTGCAGCCTGTGCCATGCGCATACCAGCTCCGTGCTCTGCGCCTTCATTCTTATGCTCTTCGGACCAGGTGGCGCTTCCAATCTGCCGGAGTCGAACCGTTGTCTACTTCTGGCACAGAGAGCACTCTGCCGGCAGACAAACGCTCCAGGCTGCTGCCTCTGCCCAAACACACCTGGGCTCTGCACTTTCTCTCTCAGCGCTAGGTAGAAGCACATTCGGTCTGCCTTGTAGCCTGAATCTGAACGGAAAGATTCTCAGCTACGTCTCGCACAGAGAACAGTTTTAGGTCAACGAGCTTACCCGGAGCTTACCCTCGACGCGTGGAAACCTATATTTGCAGCACATCCTAGTGGTAGCCCTCTTTCCTTTCCAGCCTGCACAGCGCCGGCAGATCGCGGTGCTCTCTGCACCTGCCTTCCCACTTCCCAGGACCACCGCCAAGCTTACAGCCTTGCAGGGAGCGAAGTGGCGGATAGGCGTCTCGCCCAGAAGAAGGTGCCAGGACCAAAAGATGGTCTTCTTTTCTCCTGCTCCTTGCCCGAATTGTGGTGCTGTGCGGAAAGTCTTGCCCAGCGAAAAGCTACTCCAGCAAGGGCTTCTCTCCAAACGCATTTCGCTGAGCGAGAGCTACACGGACAGTTTGGACTCGGTGAAACAGCAAGAAAATGCTTGTCCGTCGAGCTGAAGGAAAATCCCTGCACAGCACACTGTGGCTGCGTGCAGTGTTCACGCTGAAGAGCGGCAAAGCTCCAAGCCATGGCTGGGCTTCACTTCTGTCCAGAGCACAGGAGGCGAAGAACGAAGCAGCTGGGCACCGGGCTCATGTACTCAGGGGAGCCAATTTCAAATGTGCAGCCAAGAGCTGCTTCACAAGCACATTCAGCTGAGAATGCTCTGGCTGCTTCAGAAAGGAGGGCGCAGCCCTTGCACTCCTGGACACAACCACGCCAGAAGCAGGTTCCTAAACCTTCCGTGCTACAGAGTGCATGCACCTTGAGCACACGCAGAAGGACGCGTCCAGAAAGAAGGCGTTCTTCAAGTACCCCCCTCCTCCAGGCAGCCTTGAAACTGAGCACAACACACTGCGCCTCGGCAGCTTCCTTCTCACATAGACGGACCGTCCCCTTCTTCACTCTCGCACCTCCCTTGCCCACTTGCAGCAGCTGCTGCCAAAGAAAAAGGCTCCGGAAGTCAAAGCCTCTGCTGGGCTGCACTTTCCCCTTGCCTCACGTCAAAGCACCAGAAACTCTCGGCTGCACTCTGTATTTCCAGTCTCCGCTGCATCTACCACTGTCATCGCTGCATCTCCAAGCATCAAGCTGGGCACAATTCTTTCCAGGGAAAGCTGGAAGAGAAATAGGTAGCAGCACAAGTAGCCGCAGGTTGAACTTTCTGTTTTCAAGTGCTAACGTGAATCCGCACACAAGCGAGGGACAGCCACGCTTCCTCTTGCAGCCCGTGCGCTGTGCACAGCAGCTCCGTGCTCTGCCTTCATTCTTATGCTCTTCGGAGCAGGTCGTGCTTTCATTCTGCCGGAGTCGAACCATCGTCTACTTGGCGCACAGAGCACTCTGCCGGCAGCGAAGTGCTCCAGCCGACTGCTTCTGCCGAACCACGCCTGGAATATGCACTTTCCCTCGCAGCGACATACACCAGCATACTCGGTCTTTCTTCTCGTCCAAATGTAAAGGGAAAGAGCCTCAGCTATGTCTGGCACAGAGAACAGTTTTAGGTCAACGAGCTTACCCGGAGCTTACCCGCGACGTGTGGAAACCTGTATTTGCAGCACATCCTAGTGGTAGCCCTCTTTTCTTTCCAGCCTGCACAGCGCTCAGTGCACAGATCGCGGTGCTCTCTGCACCTGCCTTCCCTCTTCCCAGTACCACCGCCAAGCTTACAGCCTTGCAGGGAGCGAAGTGGCGGATAGGCGTGTCGCACACAAGAACGTGCCAGGATGAAAAGATGGTCCTCCTTTCTCCTGCTCCTTGCCCGAACTGTGGTGCTGTGTTGAAAGTCTTGCCCAGCGAAAAGCTACTCCAGCAAGTGTTTCTCTCCAAACGCAGTTCGCTGAGCGAGAGCTACACGGACAGTTTGGACTCGGTGAAACAGCAAGAAAATGCTTGTCCGTCGAGCTGAAGGAAAATCCCTGCACAGCACACTGTGGCTGCGTGCAGTGTTCACGCTGAAGAGCGGCAAAGCTCCAAGCCATGGCTGGGCTTCACTTCTGTCCAGAGCACAGGAGGCGAAGAACGAAGCAGCTGGGCACCGGGCTCATGTACTCAGGGGAGCCAATTTCAAATGTGCAGCCAAGAGCTGCTTCACAAGCACATTCAGCTGAGAATGCTCTGGCTGCTTCAGAAAGGAAGGCGCAGCCCTTGCACTCCTGGACACAACCACGCCAGAAGCAGGTTCCTAAACCTTCCGTGCTGCAGAGTGCATGCACCTTGAGCACACGCAGAAGGACGCGTCCAGAAAGAAGGCGTTCTTCAAGTACCCCCCTCCTCCAGGCAGCCTTGAAACTGAGCACAACACACTGCGCCTCGGCAGCTTCCTTCTCACATAGACGGACCGTCCCCTTCTTCACTCTCGCACCTCCCTTGCCCACTTGCAGCAGCTGCTGCCAAAGAAAAAGGCTCCGGAAGTCAAAGCCTCTGCTGGGCTGCACTTTCCCCTTGCCTCACGTCAAAGCACCAGAAACTCTCGGCTGCACTCTGTATTTCCAGTCTCCGCTGCATCTACCACTGTCATCGCTGCATCTCCAAGCATCAAGCTGGGCACAATTCTTTCCAGGGAAAGCTGGAAGAGAAATAGGTAGCAGCACAAGTAGCCGCAGGTTGAACTTTCTGTTTTCAAGTGCTAACGTGAATCCGCACACAAGCGAGGGACAGCCACGCTTCCTCTTGCAGCCCGTGCGCTGTGCACAGCAGCTCCGTGCTCTGCCTTCATTCTTATGCTCTTCGGAGCAGGTCGTGCTTTCATTCTGCCGGAGTCGAACCATCGTCTACTTGGCGCACAGAGCACTCTGCCGGCAGCGAAGTGCTCCAGCCGACTGCTTCTGCCGAACCACGCCTGGAATATGCACTTTCCCTCGCAGCGACATACACCAGCATACTCGGTCTTTCTTCTCGTCCAAATGTAAAGGGAAAGAGCCTCAGCTATGTCTGGCACAGAGAACAGTTTTAGGTCAACGAGCTTACCCGGAGCTTACCCGCGACGTGTGGAAACCTGTATTTGCAGCACATCCTAGTGGTAGCCCTCTTTTCTTTCCAGCCTGCACAGCGCTCAGTGCACAGATCGCGGTGCTCTCTGCACCTGCCTTCCCTCTTCCCAGTACCACCGCCAAGCTTACAGCCTTGCAGGGAGCGAAGTGGCGGATAGGCGTGTCGCACACAAGAACGTGCCAGGATGAAAAGATGGTCCTCCTTTCTCCTGCTCCTTGCCCGAACTGTGGTGCTGTGTTGAAAGTCTTGCCCAGCGAAAAGCTACTCCAGCAAGTGTTTCTCTCCAAACGCAGTTCGCTGAGCGAGAGCTACACGGACAGTTTGGACTCGGTGAAACAGCAAGAAAATGCTTGTCCGTCGAGCTGAAGGAAAATCCCTGCACAGCACACTGTGGCTGCGTGCAGTGTTCACGCTGAAGAGCGGCAAAGCTCCAAGCCATGGCTGGGCTTCACTTCTGTCCAGAGCACAGGAGGCGAAGAACGAAGCAGCTGGGCACCAGGCTCATGTACTCAGGGGAGCCAATTTCAAATGTGCAGCCAAGAGCTGCTTCACAAGCACATTCAGCTGAGAATGCTCTGGCTGCTTCAGAAAGGAAGGCGCAGCCCTTGCACTCCTGGACACAACCACGCCAGAAGCAGGTTCCTAAACCTTCCGTGCTGCAGAGTGCATGCACCTTGAGCACACGCAGAAGGACGCGTCCAGAAAGAAGGCGTTCTTCAAGTACCCCCCTCCTCCAGGCAGCCTTGAAACTGAGCACAACACACTGCGCCTCGGCAGCTTCCTTCTCACATAGACGGACCGTCCCCTTCTTCACTCTCGCACCTCCCTTGCCCACTTGCAGCAGCTGCTGCCAAAGAAAAAGGCTCCGGAAGTCAAAGCCTCTGCTGGGCTGCACTTTCCCCTTGCCTCACGTCAAAGCACCAGAAACTCTCGGCTGCACTCTGTATTTCCAGTCTCCGCTGCATCTACCACTGTCATCTCTGCATCTCCAAGCATCAAGCTGGGCACAATTCTTTCCAGGGAAAGCTGGAAGAGAAATAGGTAGCAGCACAAGTAGCCGCAGGTTGAACTTTCTGTTTTCAAGTGCTAACGTGAATCCGCACACAAGCGAGAGGCAGCCACGCTTCCTCTTGCAGCCTGTGCCATGCGCATACCAGCTCCGTGCTCTGCGCCTTCATTCTTATGCTCTTCGGACCAGGTGGCGCTTCCAATCTGCCGGAGTCGAACCGTTGTCTACTTCTGGCACAGAGAGCACGGTGCCGGCAGACAAACGCTCCAGGCTGCTGCCTCTGCCCAAACACGCCTGGGCTCTGCACTTTCTCTCTCAGCGCTAGGGAGCAGCACATTCGGTCTGCCTTGTAGCCTGAATCTGAACGGAAAGATTCTCAGCTAAGTCTCGGCGCAGAGAACAGTTTTAGGTCAACGAGCTTACCCGGAGCTTACCCTCGACTCGTGGAAACCTGTATTTGCAGCACATCCTAGTGGTAGCCCTCTTTCCTTTCCAGCCTGCACAGCGCTCAGTGCACAGATCGCGGTGCTCTCTGCACCTGCCTTCCCTCTTCCCAGTACCACCGCCAAGCTTACAGCCTTGCAGGGAGCGAAGTGGCGGATAGGCGTGTCGCACACAAGAACGTGCCAGGACGAAAAGATGGTCTTCTTTTCTCCTGCTCCTTGCCCGAACTGTGTTGAAAGTCTTGCCCAGCGAAAAGCTACTCCAGCAAATGTTTCTCTCCTGACGCAGTTCGCTGAGCGAGAGCTACACGGACAGTTTGGACTCGGTGAAACAGCAAGAAAATGCTTGTCCGTCGAGCTGAAGGAAAATCCCTGCACAGCACACTGTGGCTGCGTGCAGTGTTCACGCTGAAGAGCGGCAAAGCTCCAAGCCATGGCTGGGCTTCACTTCTGTCCAGAGCACAGGAGGCGAAGAACGAAGCAGCTGGGCACCGGGCTCATGTACTCAGGGGAGCCAATTTCAAATGTGCAGCCAAGAGCTGCTTCACAAGCACATTCAGCTGAGAATGCTCTGGCTGCTTCAGAAAGGAAGGCGCAGCCCTTGCACTCCTGGACACAACCACGCCAGAAGCAGGTTCCTAAACCTTCCGTGCTACAGAGTGCATGCACCTTGAGCACACGCAGAAGGACGCGTCCAGAAAGAAGGCGTTCTTCAAGTACCCCCCTCCTCCAGGCAGCCTTGAAACTGAGCACAACACACTGCGCCTCGGCAGCTTCCTTCTCACATAGACGGACCGTCCCCTTCTTCACTCTCGCACCTCCCTTGCCCACTTGCAGCAGCTGCTGCCAAAGAAAAAGGCTCCGGAAGTCAAAGCCTCTGCTGGGCTGCACTTTCCCCTTGCCTCACGTCAAAGCACCAGAAACTCTCGGCTGCACTCTGTATTTCCAGTCTCCGCTGCATCTACCACTGTCATCGCTGCATCTCCAAGCATCAAGCTGGGCACAATTCTTTCCAGGGAAAGCTGGAAGAGAAATAGGTAGCAGCACAAGTAGCCGCAGGTTGAACTTTCTGTTTTCAAGTGCTAACGTGAATCCGCACACAAGCGAGGGACAGCCACGCTTCCTCTTGCAGCCCGTGCGCTGTGCACAGCAGCTCCGTGCTCTGCCTTCATTCTTATGCTCTTCGGAGCAGGTCGTGCTTTCATTCTGCCGGAGTCGAACCATCGTCTACTTGGCGCACAGAGCACTCTGCCGGCAGCGAAGTGCTCCAGCCGACTGCTTCTGCCGAACCACGCCTGGAATATGCACTTTCCCTCGCAGCGACATACACCAGCATACTCGGTCTTTCTTCTCGTCCAAATGTAAAGGGAAAGAGCCTCAGCTATGTCTGGCACAGAGAACAGTTTTAGGTCAACGAGCTTACCCGGAGCTTACCCGCGACGTGTGGAAACCTGTATTTGCAGCACATCCTAGTGGTAGCCCTCTTTTCTTTCCAGCCTGCACAGCGCTCAGTGCACAGATCGCGGTGCTCTCTGCACCTGCCTTCCCTCTTCCCAGTACCACCGCCAAGCTTACAGCCTTGCAGGGAGCGAAGTGGCGGATAGGCGTGTCGCACACAAGAACGTGCCAGGATGAAAAGATGGTCCTCCTTTCTCCTGCTCCTTGCCCGAACTGTGGTGCTGTGTTGAAAGTCTTGCCCAGCGAAAAGCTACTCCAGCAAGTGTTTCTCTCCAAACGCAGTTCGCTGAGCGAGAGCTACACGGACAGTTTGGACTCGGTGAAACAGCAAGAAAATGCTTGTCCGTCGAGCTGAAGGAAAATCCCTGCACAGCACACTGTGGCTGCGTGCAGTGTTCACGCTGAAGAGCGGCAAAGCTCCAAGCCATGGCTGGGCTTCACTTCTGTCCAGAGCACAGGAGGCGAAGAACGAAGCAGCTGGGCACCAGGCTCATGTACTCAGGGGAGCCAATTTCAAATGTGCAGCCAAGAGCTGCTTCACAAGCACATTCAGCTGAGAATGCTCTGGCTGCTTCAGAAAGGAAGGCGCAGCCCTTGCACTCCTGGACACAAGCTGGGCAGAAGCAGGTTCCTAAACCTTCCGTGCTGCAGAGTGCATGCACCTTGAGCACACGCAGAAGGACGCGTCCAGAAAGAAGGCGTTCTTCAAGTACCCCCCTCCTCCAGGCAGCCTTGAAACTGAGCACAACACACTGCGCCTCGGCAGCTTCCTTCTCACATAGACGGACCGTCCCCTTCTTCACTCTCGCACCTCCCTTGCCCACTTGCAGCAGCTGCTGCCAAAGAAAAAGGCTCCGGAAGTCAAAGCCTCTGCTGGGCTGCACTTTCCCCTTGCCTCACGTCAAAGCACCAGAAACTCTCGGCTGCACTCTGTATTTCCAGTCTCCGCTGCATCTACCACTGTCATCTCTGCATCTCCAAGCATCAAGCTGGGCACAATTCTTTCCAGGGAAAGCTGGAAGAGAAATAGGTAGCAGCACAAGTAGCCGCAGGTTGAACTTTCTGTTTTCAAGTGCTAACGTGAATCCGCACACAAGCGAGAGGCAGCCACGCTTCCTCTTGCAGCCTGTGCCATGCGCATACCAGCTCCGTGCTCTGCGCCTTCATTCTTATGCTCTTCGGACCAGGTGGCGCTTCCAATCTGCCGGAGTCGAACCGTTGTCTACTTCTGGCACAGAGAGCACGGTGCCGGCAGACAAACGCTCCAGGCTGCTGCCTCTGCCCAAACACGCCTGGGCTCTGCACTTTCTCTCTCAGCGCTAGGGAGCAGCACATTCGGTCTGCCTTGTAGCCTGAATCTGAACGGAAAGATTCTCAGCTAAGTCTCGGCGCAGAGAACAGTTTTAGGTCAACGAGCTTACCCGGAGCTTACCCTCGACTCGTGGAAACCTGTATTTGCAGCACATCCTAGTGGTAGCCCTCTTTCCTTTCCAGCCTGCACAGCGCTCAGTGCACAGATCGCGGTGCTCTCTGCACCTGCCTTCCCTCTTCCCAGTACCACCGCCAAGCTTACAGCCTTGCAGGGAGCGAAGTGGCGGATAGGCGTGTCGCACACAAGAACGTGCCAGGACGAAAAGATGGTCTTCTTTTCTCCTGCTCCTTGCCCGAACTGTGTTGAAAGTCTTGCCCAGCGAAAAGCTACTCCAGCAAATGTTTCTCTCCTGACGCAGTTCGCTGAGCGAGAGCTACACGGACAGTTTGGACTCGGTGAAACAGCAAGAAAATGCTTGTCCGTCGAGCTGAAGGAAAATCCCTGCACAGCACACTGTGGCTGCGTGCAGTGTTCACGCTGAAGAGCGGCAAAGCTCCAAGCCATGGCTGGGCTTCACTTCTGTCCAGAGCACAGGAGGCGAAGAACGAAGCAGCTGGGCACCGGGCTCATGTACTCAGGGGAGCCAATTTCAAATGTGCAGCCAAGAGCTGCTTCACAAGCACATTCAGCTGAGAATGCTCTGGCTGCTTCAGAAAGGAAGGCGCAGCCCTTGCACTCCTGGACACAACCACGCCAGAAGCAGGTTCCTAAACCTTCCGTGCTACAGAGTGCATGCACCTTGAGCACACGCAGAAGGACGCGTCCAGAAAGAAGGCGTTCTTCAAGTACCCCCCTCCTCCAGGCAGCCTTGAAACTGAGCACAACACACTGCGCCTCGGCAGCTTCCTTCTCACATAGACGGACCGTCCCCTTCTTCACTCTCGCACCTCCCTTGCCCACTTGCAGCAGCTGCTGCCAAAGAAAAAGGCTCCGGAAGTCAAAGCCTCTGCTGGGCTGCACTTTCCCCTTGCCTCACGTCAAAGCACCAGAAACTCTCGGCTGCACTCTGTATTTCCAGTCTCCGCTGCATCTACCACTGTCATCGCTGCATCTCCAAGCATCAAGCTGGGCACAATTCTTTCCAGGGAAAGCTGGAAGAGAAATAGGTAGCAGCACAAGTAGCCGCAGGTTGAACTTTCTGTTTTCAAGTGCTAACGTGAATCCGCACACAAGCGAGGGACAGCCACGCTTCCTCTTGCAGCCCGTGCGCTGTGCACAGCAGCTCCGTGCTCTGCCTTCATTCTTATGCTCTTCGGAGCAGGTCGTGCTTTCATTCTGCCGGAGTCGAACCATCGTCTACTTGGCGCACAGAGCACTCTGCCGGCAGCGAAGTGCTCCAGCCGACTGCTTCTGCCGAACCACGCCTGGAATATGCACTTTCCCTCGCAGCGACATACACCAGCATACTCGGTCTTTCTTCTCGTCCAAATGTAAAGGGAAAGAGCCTCAGCTATGTCTGGCACAGAGAACAGTTTTAGGTCAACGAGCTTACCCGGAGCTTACCCGCGACGTGTGGAAACCTGTATTTGCAGCACATCCTAGTGGTAGCCCTCTTTTCTTTCCAGCCTGCACAGCGCTCAGTGCACAGATCGCGGTGCTCTCTGCACCTGCCTTCCCTCTTCCCAGTACCACCGCCAAGCTTACAGCCTTGCAGGGAGCGAAGTGGCGGATAGGCGTGTCGCACACAAGAACGTGCCAGGATGAAAAGATGGTCCTCCTTTCTCCTGCTCCTTGCCCGAACTGTGGTGCTGTGTTGAAAGTCTTGCCCAGCGAAAAGCTACTCCAGCAAGTGTTTCTCTCCAAACGCAGTTCGCTGAGCGAGAGCTACACGGACAGTTTGGACTCGGTGAAACAGCAAGAAAATGCTTGTCCGTCGAGCTGAAGGAAAATCCCTGCACAGCACACTGTGGCTGCGTGCAGTGTTCACGCTGAAGAGCGGCAAAGCTCCAAGCCATGGCTGGGCTTCACTTCTGTCCAGAGCACAGGAGGCGAAGAACGAAGCAGCTGGGCACCAGGCTCATGTACTCAGGGGAGCCAATTTCAAATGTGCAGCCAAGAGCTGCTTCACAAGCACATTCAGCTGAGAATGCTCTGGCTGCTTCAGAAAGGAAGGCGCAGCCCTTGCACTCCTGGACACAAGCTGGGCAGAAGCAGGTTCCTAAACCTTCCGTGCTGCAGAGTGCATGCACCTTGAGCACACGCAGAAGGACGCGTCCAGAAAGAAGGCGTTCTTCAAGTACCCCCCTCCTCCAGGCAGCCTTGAAACTGAGCACAACACACTGCGCCTCGGCAGCTTCCTTCTCACATAGACGGACCGTCCCCTTCTTCACTCTCGCACCTCCCTTGCCCACTTGCAGCAGCTGCTGCCAAAGAAAAAGGCTCCGGAAGTCAAAGCCTCTGCTGGGCTGCACTTTCCCCTTGCCTCACGTCAAAGCACCAGAAACTCTCGGCTGCACTCTGTATTTCCAGTCTCCGCTGCATCTACCACTGTCATCTCTGCATCTCCAAGCATCAAGCTGGGCACAATTCTTTCCAGGGAAAGCTGGAAGAGAAATAGGTAGCAGCACAAGTAGCCGCAGGTTGAACTTTCTGTTTTCAAGTGCTAACGTGAATCCGCACACAAGCGAGAGGCAGCCACGCTTCCTCTTGCAGCCTGTGCCATGCGCATACCAGCTCCGTGCTCTGCGCCTTCATTCTTATGCTCTTCGGACCAGGTGGCGCTTCCAATCTGCCGGAGTCGAACCGTTGTCTACTTCTGGCACAGAGAGCACGGTGCCGGCAGACAAACGCTCCAGGCTGCTGCCTCTGCCCAAACACGCCTGGGCTCTGCACTTTCTCTCTCAGCGCTAGGGAGCAGCACATTCGGTCTGCCTTGTAGCCTGAATCTGAACGGAAAGATTCTCAGCTAAGTCTCGGCACAGAGAACAGTTTTAGGTCAACGAGCTTACCCGGAGCTTACCCTCGACTCGTGGAAACCTGTATTTGCAGCACATCCTAGTGGTAGCCCTCTTTCCTTTCCAGCCTGCACAGCGCTCAGTGCACAGATCGCGGTGCTCTCTGCACCTGCCTTCCCTCTTCCCAGTACCACCGCCAAGCTTACAGCCTTGCAGGGAGCGAAGTGGCGGATAGGCGTGTCGCACACAAGAACGTGCCAGGACGAAAAGATGGTCTTCTTTTCTCCTGCTCCTTGCCCGAACTGTGTTGAAAGTCTTGCCCAGCGAAAAGCTACTCCAGCAAATGTTTCTCTCCTGACGCAGTTCGCTGAGCGAGAGCTACACGGACAGTTTGGACTCGGTGAAACAGCAAGAAAATGCTTGTCCGTCGAGCTGAAGGAAAATCCCTGCACAGCACACTGTGGCTGCGTGCAGTGTTCACGCTGAAGAGCGGCAAAGCTCCAAGCCATGGCTGGGCTTCACTTCTGTCCAGAGCACAGGAGGCGAAGAACGAAGCAGCTGGGCACCGGGCTCATGTACTCAGGGGAGCCAATTTCAAATGTGCAGCCAAGAGCTGCTTCACAAGCACATTCAGCTGAGAATGCTCTGGCTGCTTCAGAAAGGAAGGCGCAGCCCTTGCACTCCTGGACACAACCACGCCAGAAGCAGGTTCCTAAACCTTCCGTGCTACAGAGTGCATGCACCTTGAGCACACGCAGAAGGACGCGTCCAGAAAGAAGGCGTTCTTCAAGTACCCCCCTCCTCCAGGCAGCCTTGAAACTGAGCACAACACACTGCGCCTCGGCAGCTTCCTTCTCACATAGACGGACCGTCCCCTTCTTCACTCTCGCACCTCCCTTGCCCACTTGCAGCAGCTGCTGCCAAAGAAAAAGGCTCCGGAAGTCAAAGCCTCTGCTGGGCTGCACTTTCCCCTTGCCTCACGTCAAAGCACCAGAAACTCTCGGCTGCACTCTGTATTTCCAGTCTCCGCTGCATCTACCACTGTCATCGCTGCATCTCCAAGCATCAAGCTGGGCACAATTCTTTCCAGGGAAAGCTGGAAGAGAAATAGGTAGCAGCACAAGTAGCCGCAGGTTGAACTTTCTGTTTTCAAGTGCTAACGTGAATCCGCACACAAGCGAGAGGCAGCCACGCTTCCTCTTGCAGCCCGTGCGCTGTGCACAGCAGCTCCGTGCTCTGCCTTCATTCTTATGCTCTTCGGAGCAGGTCGTGCTTTCATTCTGCCGGAGTCGAACCATCGTCTACTTGGCGCACAGAGCACTCTGCCGGCAGCGAAGTGCTCCAGCCGACTGCTTCTGCCGAACCACGCCTGGAATATGCACTTTCCCTCGCAGCGACATACACCAGCATACTCGGTCTTTCTTCTCGTCCAAATGTAAAGGGAAAGAGCCTCAGCTATGTCTGGCACAGAGAACAGTTTTAGGTCAACGAGCTTACCCGGAGCTTACCCTCGACGTGTGGAAACCTGTATTTGCAGCACATCCTAGTGGTAGCCCTCTTTCCTTTCCAGCCTGCACAGCGCTCAGTGCACAGATCGCGGTGCTCTCTGCACCTGCCTTCCCTCTTCCCAGTACCACCGCCAAGCTTACAGCCTTGCAGGGAGCGAAGTGGCGGATAGGCGTGTCGCACACAAGAACGTGCCAGGACGAAAAGATGGTCCTCCTTTCTCCTGCTCCTTGCCCGAACTGTGGTGCTGTGTTGAAAGTCTTGCCCAGCGAAAAGCTACTCCAGCAAGTGTTTCTCTCCAAACGCAGTTCGCTGAGCGAGAGCTACACGGACAGTTTGGACTCGGTGAAACAGCAAGAAAATGCTTGTCCGTCGAGCTGAGGAAAATCCCTGCACAGCACACTGTGGCTGCGTGCAGTGTTCACGCTGAAGAGCGGCAAAGCTCCAAGCCATGGCTGGGCTTCACTTCTGTCCAGAGCACATGAGGCGAAGAACGAAGCAGCTGGGCACCGGGCTCATGTACTCAGGGGAGCCAATTTCAAATGTGCAGCCAAGAGCTGCTTCACAAGCACATTCAGCTGAGAATGCTCTGGCTGCTTCAGAAAGGAAGGCGCAGCCCTTGCACTCCTGGACACAACCACGCCAGAAGCAGGTTCCTAAACCTTCCGTGCTGCAGAGTGCATGCACCTTGAGCACACGCAGAAGGACGCGTCCAGAAAGAAGGCGTTCTTCAAGTACCCCCCTCCTCCAGGCAGCCTTGAAACTGAGCACAACACACTGCGCCTCGGCAGCTTCCTTCTCACATAGACGGACCGTCCCCTTCTTCACTCTCGCACCTCCCTTGCCCACTTGCAGCAGCTGCTGCCAAAGAAAAAGGCTCCGGAAGTCAAAGCCTCTGCTGGGCTGCACTTTCCCCTTGCCTCACGTCAAAGCACCAGAAACTCTCGGCTGCACTCCGTATTTCCAGTCTCCGCTGCATCTACCACTGTCATCTCTGCATCTCCAAGCATCAAGCTGGGCACAATTCTTTCCAGGGAAAGCTGGAAGAGAAATAGGTAGCAGCACAAGTAGCCGCAGGTTGAACTTTCTGTTTTCAAGTGCTAACGTGAATCCGCACACAAGCGAGAGGCAGCCACGCTTCCTCTTGCAGCCTGTGCCATGCGCATACCAGCTCCGTGCTCTGCGCCTTCATTGTGCCTGAGTGGAACCCGTGTCTACTTCTGGCACAGAGAGCACTCTGCCGGCAGAGAAATGCTCCAGGCTGCTGCCTCGGCCCAAACACGCCTGCGCTCTGCACTTTCTCTCTCAGCGCTAGGGAGCAGCACATTCGGTCTGCCTTGTAGCCTGAATCTGAACGGAAAGATTCTCAGCTAAGTCTCAGCACAGAGAACAGTTTTAGGTCAACGAGCTTACCTTACGCGGAGCTTACCCTCGACGCGTGGAAACCTGTATTTGCAGCACATCCTAGTGGTAGCCCTCTTTCCTTTCCAGCCTGCACAGCGCTCAATGCACAGATCGCGGTGCTCTCTGCACCTGCCTTCCCTCTTCCCAGTACCACCGCCAAGCTTACAGCCTTGCAGGGAGCGAAGTGGCGGATAGGCGTGTCGCACACAAGAACGTGCCAGGATGAAAAGATGGTCCTCCGTTCTCCTGCTCCTTGCCCGAACTGTGTTGAAGTCTTGCCCAGCGAAAAGCTACTCCAGCAAGTGTTTCTCTCCAAACGCAGTTCGCTGAGCGAGAGCTACACGGACAGTTTGGACTCGGTGAAACAGCAAGAAAATGCTTGTCCGTCGAGCTGAGGAAAATCCCTGCACAGCACACTGTGGCTGCGTGCAGTGTTCACGCTGAAGAGCGGCAAAGCTCCAAGCCATGGCTGGGCTTCAGTTCTGTCGAGAGCACATGAGGCGAAGAACCAAGCAGCTGGGCACCAGGCTCATGTACTCAGGGGAGCCAATTTCAAATGTGCAGCCAAGAGCTGCTTCACAAGCACATTCAGCTGAGAATGCTCTGGCTGCTTCAGAAAGGAAGGCGCAGCCCTTGCACTCCTGGACACAACCACGCCAGAAGCAGGTTCCTAAACCTTCCGTGCTGCAGAGTGCATGCACCTTGAGCACACGCAGAAGGACGCGTCCAGAAAGAAGGCGTTCTTCAAGTACCCCCCTCCTCCAGGCAGCCTTGAAACTGAGCACAACACACTGCGCCTCGGCAGCTTCCTTCTCACATAGACGGACCGTCCCCTTCTTCACTCTCGCAGCTCCCTTGCCCACTTGCAGCAGCTGCTGCCAAAGAAAAAGGCTCCGGAAGTCAAAGCCTCTGCTGGGCTGCACTTTCCCCTTGCCTCACGTCAAAGCACCAGAAACTCTCGGCTGCACTCTGTATTTCCAGTCTCCGCTGCATCTACCACTGTCATCGCTGCATCTCCAAGCATCAAGCTGGGCACAATTCTTTCCAGGGAAAGCTGGAAGAGAAATAGGTAGCAGCACAAGTAGCCGCAGGTTGAACTTTCTGTTTTCAAGTGCTAACGTGAATCTGCACACAAGCGAGAGGCAGCCACGCTTCCTCTTGCAGCCTGTGCCATGCGCATACCAGCTCCGTGCTCTGCGCCTTCATTCTTATGCTCTTCGGACCAGGTGGCGCTTCCAATCTGCCGGAGTCGAACCGTTGTCTACTTCTGGCACAGAGAGCACGGTGCCGGCAGACAAACGCTCCAGGCTGCTGCCTCTGCCCAAACACACCTGGGCTCTGCACTTTCTCTCTCAGCGCTAGGTAGAAGCACATTCGGTCTGCCTTGTAGCCTGAATCTGAACGGAAAGATTCTCAGCTACGTCTCGCACAGAGAACAGTTTTAGGTCAACGAGCTTACCCGGAGCTTACCCTCGACGCGTGGAAACCTATATTTGCAGCACATCCTAGTGGTAGCCCTCTTTCCTTTCCAGCCTGCACAGCGCCGGCAGATCGCGGTGCTCTCTGCACCTGCCTTCCCACTTCCCAGGACCACCGCCAAGCTTACAGCCTTGCAGGGAGCGAAGTGGCGGATAGGCGTCTCGCCCAGAAGAAGGTGCCAGGACCAAAAGATGGTCTTCTTTTCTCCTGCTCCTTGCCCGAATTGTGGTGCTGTGCGGAAAGTCTTGCCCAGCGAAAAGCTACTCCAGCAAGGGCTTCTCTCCAAACGCAGTTCGCTGAGCGAGAGCTACACGGACAGTTTGGACTCGGTGAAACAGCAAGAAAATGCTTGTCCGTCGAGCTGAAGGAAAATCCCTGCACAGCACACTGTGGCTGCGTGCAGTGTTCACGCTGAAGAGCGGCAAAGCTCCAAGCCATGGCTGGGCTTCACTTCTGTCCAGAGCACAGGAGGCGAAGAACGAAGCAGCTGGGCACCGGGCTCATGTACTCAGGGGAGCCAATTTCAAATGTGCAGCCAAGAGCTGCTTCACAAGCACATTCAGCTGAGAATGCTCTGGCTGCTTCAGAAAGGAGGGCGCAGCCCTTGCACTCCTGGACACAACCACGCCAGAAGCAGGTTCCTAAACCTTCCGTGCTGCAGAGTGCATGCACCTTGAGCACACGCAGAAGGACGCGTCCAGAAAGAAGGCGTTCTTCAAGTACCCCCCTCCTCCAGGCAGCCTTGAAACTGAGCACAACACACTGCGCCTCGGCAGCTTCCTTCTCACATAGACGGACCGTCCCCTTCTTCACTCTCGCAGCTCCCTTGCCCACTTGCAGCAGCTGCTGCCAAAGAAAAAGGCTCCGGAAGTCAAAGCCTCTGCTGGGCTGCACTTTCCCCTTGCCTCACGTCAAAGCACCAGAAACTCTCGGCTGCACTCTGTATTTCCAGTCTCCGCTGCATCTACCACTGTCATCTCTGCATCTCCAAGCATCAAGCTGGGCACAATTCTTTCCAGGGAAAGCTGGAAGAGAAATAGGTAGCAGCACAAGTAGCCGCAGGTTGAACTTTCTGTTTTCAAGTGCTAACGTGAATCCGCACACAAGCGAGAGGCAGCCACGCTTCCTCTTGCAGCCTGTGCCATGCGCATACCAGCTCCGTGCTCTGCGCCTTCATTCTTATGCTCTTCGGACCAGGTGGCGCTTCCAATCTGCCGGAGTCGAACCGTTGTCTACTTCTGGCACAGAGAGCACGGTGCCGGCAGACAAACGCTCCAGGCTGCTGCCTCTGCCCAAACACGCCTGGGCTCTGCACTTTCTCTCTCAGCGCTAGGGAGCAGCACATTCGGTCTGCCTTGTAGCCTGAATCTGAACGGAAAGATTCTCAGCTAAGTCTCGGCACAGAGAACAGTTTTAGGTCAACGAGCTTACCCGGAGCTTACCCTCGACGCGTGGAAACCTGTATTTGCAGCACATCCTAGTGGTAGCCCTCTTTCCTTTCCAGCCTGCACAGCGCTCAGTGCACAGATCGCGGTGCTCTCTGCACCTGCCTTCCCTCTTCCCAGTACCACCGCCAAGCTTACAGCCTTGCAGGGAGCGAAGTGGCGGATAGGCGTGTCGCACACAAGAACGTGCCAGGACGAAAAGATGGTCCTCCGTTCTCCTGCTCCTTGCCCGAACTGTGTTGAAAGTCTTGCCCAGCGAAAAGCTACTCCAGCAAATGTTTCTCTCCTGACGCAGTTCGCTGAGCGAGAGCTACACGGACAGTTTGGACTCGGTGAAACAGCAAGAAAATGCTTGTCCGTCGAGCTGAAGGAAAATCCCTGCACAGCACACTGTGGCTGCGTGCAGTGTTCACGCTGAAGAGCGGCAAAGCTCCAAGCCATGGCTGGGCTTCACTTCTGTCCAGAGCACAGGAGGCGAAGAACGAAGCAGCTGGGCACCGGGCTCATGTACTCAGGGGAGCCAATTTCAAATGTGCAGCCAAGAGCTGCTTCACAAGCACATTCAGCTGAGAATGCTCTGGCTGCTTCAGAAAGGAAGGCGCAGCCCTTGCACTCCTGGACACAACCACGCCAGAAGCAGGTTCCTAAACCTTCCGTGCTGCAGAGTGCATGCACCTTGAGCACACGCAGAAGGACGCGTCCAGAAAGAAGGCGTTCTTCAAGTACCCCCCTCCTCCAGGCAGCCTTGAAACTGAGCACAACACACTGCGCCTCGGCAGCTTCCTTCTCACATAGACGGACCGTCCCCTTCTTCACTCTCGCACCTCCCTTGCCCACTTGCAGCAGCTGCTGCCAAAGAAAAAGGCTCCAGAAGTCAAAGCCTCTGCTGGGCTGCACTTTCCCCTTGCCTCACGTCAAAGCACCAGAAACTCTCGGCTGCACTCCGTATTTCCAGTCTCCGCTGCATCTACCACTGTCATCTCTGCATCTCCAAGCATCAAGCTGGGCACAATTCTTTCCAGGGAAAGCTGGAAGAGAAATAGGTAGCAGCACAAGTAGCCGCAGGTTGAACTTTCTGTTTTCAAGTGCTAACGTGAATCCGCACACAAGCGAGAGGCAGCCACGCTTCCTCTTGCAGCCTGTGCCATGCGCATACCAGCTCCGTGCTCTGCGCCTTCATTCTTATGCTCTTCGGACCAGGTGGCGCTTCCAATCTGCCGGAGTCGAACCGTTGTCTACTTCTGGCACAGAGAGCACTCTGCCGGCAGACAAACGCTCCAGGCTGCTGCCTCTGCCCAAACACACCTGGGCTCTGCACTTTCTCTCTCAGCGCTAGGTAGAAGCACATTCGGTCTGCCTTGTAGCCTGAATCTGAACGGAAAGATTCTCAGCTACGTCTCGCACAGAGAACAGTTTTAGGTCAACGAGCTTACCCGGAGCTTACCCTCGACGCGTGGAAACCTATATTTGCAGCACATCCTAGTGGTAGCCCTCTTTCCTTTCCAGCCTGCACAGCGCTCAGTGCACAGATCGCGGTGCTCTCTGCACCTGCCTTCCCACTTCCCAGGACCACCGCCAAGCTTACAGCCTTGCAGGGAGCGAAGTGGCGGATAGGCGTCTCGCCCAGAAGAAGGTGCCAGGACCAAAAGATGGTCTTCTTTTCTCCTGCTCCTTGCCCGAATTGTGGTGCTGTGCGGAAAGTCTTGCCCAGCGAAAAGCTACTCCAGCAAGGGCTTCTCTCCAAACGCATTTCGCTGAGCGAGAGCTACACGGACAGTTTGGACTCGGTGAAACAGCAAGAAAATGCTTGTCCGTCGAGCTGAAGGAAAATCCCTGCACAGCACACTGTGGCTGCGTGCAGTGTTCACGCTGAAGAGCGGCAAAGCTCCAAGCCATGGCTGGGCTTCACTTCTGTCCAGAGCACAGGAGGCGAAGAACGAAGCAGCTGGGCACCGGGCTCATGTACTCAGGGGAGCCAATTTCAAATGTGCAGCCAAGAGCTGCTTCACAAGCACATTCAGCTGAGAATGCTCTGGCTGCTTCAGAAAGGAGGGCGCAGCCCTTGCACTCCTGGACACAACCACGCCAGAAGCAGGTTCCTAAACCTTCCGTGCTACAGAGTGCATGCACCTTGAGCACACGCAGAAGGACGCGTCCAGAAAGAAGGCGTTCTTCAAGTACCCCCCTCCTCCAGGCAGCCTTGAAACTGAGCACAACACACTGCGCCTCGGCAGCTTCCTTCTCACATAGACGGACCGTCCCCTTCTTCACTCTCGCACCTCCCTTGCCCACTTGCAGCAGCTGCTGCCAAAGAAAAAGGCTCCGGAAGTCAAAGCCTCTGCTGGGCTGCACTTTCCCCTTGCCTCACGTCAAAGCACCAGAAACTCTCGGCTGCACTCTGTATTTCCAGTCTCCGCTGCATCTACCACTGTCATCGCTGCATCTCCAAGCATCAAGCTGGGCACAATTCTTTCCAGGGAAAGCTGGAAGAGAAATAGGTAGCAGCACAAGTAGCCGCAGGTTGAACTTTCTGTTTTCAAGTGCTAACGTGAATCCGCACACAAGCGAGGGACAGCCACGCTTCCTCTTGCAGCCCGTGCGCTGTGCACAGCAGCTCCGTGCTCTGCCTTCATTCTTATGCTCTTCGGAGCAGGTCGTGCTTTCATTCTGCCGGAGTCGAACCATCGTCTACTTGGCGCACAGAGCACTCTGCCGGCAGCGAAGTGCTCCAGCCGACTGCTTCTGCCGAACCACGCCTGGAATATGCACTTTCCCTCGCAGCGACATACACCAGCATACTCGGTCTTTCTTCTCGTCCAAATGTAAAGGGAAAGAGCCTCAGCTATGTCTGGCACAGAGAACAGTTTTAGGTCAACGAGCTTACCCGGAGCTTACCCGCGACGTGTGGAAACCTGTATTTGCAGCACATCCTAGTGGTAGCCCTCTTTCCTTTCCAGCCTGCACAGCGCTCAGTGCACAGATCGCGGTGCTCTCTGCACCTGCCTTCCCTCTTCCCAGTACCACCGCCAAGCTTACAGCCTTGCAGGGAGCGAAGTGGCGGATAGGCGTGTCGCACACAAGAACGTGCCAGGATGAAAATATGGTCCTCCTTTCTCCTGCTCCTTGCCCGAACTGTGGTGCTGTGTTGAAAGTCTTGCCCAGCGAAAAGCTACTCCAGCAAGTGTTTCTCTCCAAACGCAGTTCGCTGAGCGAGAGCTACACGGACAGTTTGGACTCGGTGAAACAGCAAGAAAATGCTTGTCCGTCGAGCTGAAGGAAAATCCCTGCACAGCACACTGTGGCTGCGTGCAGTGTTCACGCTGAAGAGTGGCAAAGCTCCAAGCCATGGCTGGGCTTCACTTCTGTCCAGAGCACAGGAGGCGAAGAACGAAGCAGCTGGGCACCGGGCTCATGTACTCAGGGGAGCCAATTTCAAATGTGCAGCCAAGAGCTGCTTCACAAGCACATTCAGCTGAGAATGCTCTGGCTGCTTCAGAAAGGAAGGCGCAGCCCTTGCACTCCTGGACACAAGCTGGGCAGAAGCAGGTTCCTAAACCTTCCGTGCTGCAGAGTGCATGCACCTTGAGCACACGCAGAAGGACGCGTCCAGAAAGAAGGCGTTCTTCAAGTACCCCCCTCCTCCAGGCAGCCTTGAAACTGAGCACAACACACTGCGCCTCGGCAGCTTCCTTCTCACATAGACGGACCGTCCCCTTCTTCACTCTCGCAGCTCCCTTGCCCACTTGCAGCAGCTGCTGCCAAAGAAAAAGGCTCCGGAAGTCAAAGCCTCTGCTGGGCTGCACTTTCCCCTTGCCTCACGTCAAAGCACCAGAAACTCTCGGCTGCACTCTGTATTTCCAGTCTCCGCTGCATCTACCACTGTCATCTCTGCATCTCCAAGCATCAAGCTGGGCACAATTCTTTCCAGGGAAAGCTGGAAGAGAAATAGGTAGCAGCACAAGTAGCCGCAGGTTGAACTTTCTGTTTTCAAGTGCTAACGTGAATCTGCACACAAGCGAGAGGCAGCCACGCTTCCTCTTGCAGCCTGTGCCATGCGCATACCAGCTCCGTGCTCTGCGCCTTCATTCTTATGCTCTTCGGACCAGGTGGCGCTTCCAATCTGCCGGAGTCGAACCGTTGTCTACTTCTGGCACAGAGAGCACGGTGCCGGCAGACAAACGCTCCAGGCTGCTGCCTCTGCCCAAACACGCCTGGGCTCTGCACTTTCTCTCTCAGCGCTAGGGAGCAGCACATTCGGTCTGCCTTGTAGCCTGAATCTGAACGGAAAGATTCTCAGCTAAGTCTCGGCACAGAGAACAGTTTTAGGTCAACGAGCTTACCCGGAGCTTACCCTCGACTCGTGGAAACCTGTATTTGCAGCACATCCTAGTGGTAGCCCTCTTTCCTTTCCAGCCTGCACAGCGCTCAGTGCACAGATCGCGGTGCTCTCTGCACCTGCCTTCCCTCTTCCCAGTACCACCGCCAAGCTTACAGCCTTGCAGGGAGCGAAGTGGCGGATAGGCGTGTCGCACACAAGAACGTGCCAGGACGAAAAGATGGTCCTCCGTTCTCCTGCTCCTTGCCCGAACTGTGTTGAAAGTCTTGCCCAGCGAAAAGCTACTCCAGCAAATGTTTCTCTCCTGACGCAGTTCGCTGAGCGAGAGCTACACGGACAGTTTGGACTCGGTGAAACAGCAAGAAAATGCTTGTCCGTCGAGCTGAAGGAAAATCCCTGCACAGCACACTGTGGCTGCGTGCAGTGTTCACGCTGAAGAGCGGCAAAGCTCCAAGCCATGGCTGGGCTTCACTTCTGTCCAGAGCACAGGAGGCGAAGAACGAAGCAGCTGGGCACCGGGCTCATGTACTCAGGGGAGCCAATTTCAAATGTGCAGCCAAGAGCTGCTTCACAAGCACATTCAGCTGAGAATGCTCTGGCTGCTTCAGAAAGGAAGGCGCAGCCCTTGCACTCCTGGACACAACCACGCCAGAAGCAGGTTCCTAAACCTTCCGTGCTACAGAGTGCATGCACCTTGAGCACACGCAGAAGGACGCGTCCAGAAAGAAGGCGTTCTTCAAGTACCCCCCTCCTCCAGGCAGCCTTGAAACTGAGCACAACACACTGCGCCTCGGCAGCTTCCTTCTCACATAGACGGACCGTCCCCTTCTTCACTCTCGCACCTCCCTTGCCCACTTGCAGCAGCTGCTGCCAAAGAAAAAGGCTCCGGAAGTCAAAGCCTCTGCTGGGCTGCACTTTCCCCTTGCCTCACGTCAAAGCACCAGAAACTCTCGGCTGCACTCTGTATTTCCAGTCTCCGCTGCATCTACCACTGTCATCGCTGCATCTCCAAGCATCAAGCTGGGCACAATTCTTTCCAGGGAAAGCTGGAAGAGAAATAGGTAGCAGCATAAGTAGCCGCAGGTTGAACTTTCTGTTTTCAAGTGCTAACGTGAATCCGCACACAAGCGAGGGACAGCCACGCTTCCTCTTGCAGCCCGTGCGCTGTGCACAGCAGCTCCGTGCTCTGCCTTCATTCTTATGCTCTTCGGAGCAGGTCGTGCTTTCATTCTGCCGGAGTCGAACCATCGTCTACTTGGCGCACAGAGCACTCTGCCGGCAGCGAAGTGCTCCAGCCGACTGCTTCTGCCGAACCACGCCTGGAATATGCACTTTCCCTCGCAGCGACATACACCAGCATACTCGGTCTTTCTTCTCGTCCAAATGTAAAGGGAAAGAGCCTCAGCTATGTCTGGCACAGAGAACAGTTTTAGGTCAACGAGCTTACCCGGAGCTTACCCTCGACGTGTGGAAACCTGTATTTGCAGCACATCCTAGTGGTAGCCCTCTTTCCTTTCCAGCCTGCACAGCGCTCAGTGCACAGATCGCGGTGCTCTCTGCACCTGCCTTCCCTCTTCCCAGTACCACCGCCAAGCTTACAGCCTTGCAGGGAGCGAAGTGGCGGATAGGCGTGTCGCACACAAGAACGTGCCAGGACGAAAAGATGGTCCTCCTTTCTCCTGCTCCTTGCCCGAACTGCGGTGCTGTGTTGAAAGTCTTGCCCAGCGAAAAGCTACTCCAGCAAGTGTTTCTCTCCAAACGCAGTTCGCTGAGCGAGAGCTACACGGACAGTTTGGACTCGGTGAAACAGCAAGAAAATGCTTGTCCGTCGAGCTGAGGAAAATCCCTGCACAGCACACTGTGGCTGCGTGCAGTGTTCACGCTGAAGAGCGGCAAAGCTCCAAGCCATGGCTGGGCTTCACTTCTGTCCAGAGCACATGAGGCGAAGAACGAAGCAGCTGGGCACCGGGCTCATGTACTCAGGGGAGCCAATTTCAAATGTGCAGCCAAGAGCTGCTTCACAAGCACATTCAGCTGAGAATGCTCTGGCTGCTTCAGAAAGGAAGGCGCAGCCCTTGCACTCCTGGACACAAGCTGGGCAGAAGCAGGTTCCTAAACCTTCCGTGCTGCAGAGTGCATGCACCTTGAGCACACGCAGAAGGACGCGTCCAGAAAGAAGGCGTTCTTCAAGTACCCCCCTCCTCCAGGCAGCCTTGAAACTGAGCACAACACACTGCGCCTCGGCAGCTTCCTTCTCACATAGACGGACCGTCCCCTTCTTCACTCTCGCACCTCCCTTGCCCACTTGCAGCAGCTGCTGCCAAAGAAAAAGGCTCCGGAAGTCAAAGCCTCTGCTGGGCTGCACTTTCCCCTTGCCTCACGTCAAAGCACCAGAAACTCTCGGCTGCACTCTGTATTTCCAGTCTCCGCTGCATCTACCACTGTCATCTCTGCATCTCCAAGCATCAAGCTGGGCACAATTCTTTCCAGGGAAAGCTGGAAGAGAAATAGGTAGCAGCACAAGTAGCCGCAGGTTGAACTTTCTGTTTTCAAGTGCTAACGTGAATCCGCACACAAGCGAGAGGCAGCCACGCTTCCTCTTGCAGCCTGTGCCATGCGCATACCAGCTCCGTGCTCTGCGCCTTCATTGTGCCTGAGTGGAACCCGTGTCTACTTCTGGCACAGAGAGCACTCTGCCGGCAGAGAAATGCTCCAGGCTGCTGCCTCTGCCCAAACACGCCTGCGCTCTGCACTTTCTCTCTCAGCGCTAGGGAGCAGCACATTCGGTCTGCCTTGTAGCCTGAATCTGAACGGAAAGATTCTCAGCTAAGTCTCAGCACAGAGAACAGTTTTAGGTCAACGAGCTTACCTTACGCGGAGCTTACCCTCGACGCGTGGAAACCTGTATTTGCAGCACATCCTAGTGGTAGCCCTCTTTCCTTTCCAGCCTGCACAGCGCTCAATGCACAGATCGCGGTGCTCTCTGCACCTGCCTTCCCTCTTCCCAGTACCACCGCCAAGCTTACAGCCTTGCAGGGAGCGAAGTGGCGGATAGGCGTGTCGCACACAAGAACGTGCCAGGATGAAAAGATGGTCCTCCGTTCTCCTGCTCCTTGCCCGAACTGTGTTGAAGTCTTGCCCAGCGAAAAGCTACTCCAGCAAGTGTTTCTCTCCAAACGCAGTTCGCTGAGCGAGAGCTACACGGACAGTTTGGACTCGGTGAAACAGCAAGAAAATGCTTGTCCGTCGAGCTGAGGAAAATCCCTGCACAGCACACTGTGGCTGCGTGCAGTGTTCACGCTGAAGAGCGGCAAAGCTCCAAGCCATGGCTGGGCTTCAGTTCTGTCCAGAGCACATGAGGCGAAGAACCAAGCAGCTGGGCACCGGGCTCATGTACTCAGGGGAGCCAATTTCAAATGTGCAGCCAAGAGCTGCTTCACAAGCACATTCAGCTGAGAATGCTCTGGCTGCTTCAGAAAGGAAGGCGCAGCCCTTGCACTCCTGGACACAACCACGCCAGAAGCAGGTTCCTAAACCTTCCGTGCTGCAGAGTGCATGCACCTTGAGCACACGCAGAAGGACGCGTCCAGAAAGAAGGCGTTCTTCAAGTACCCCCCTCCTCCAGGCAGCCTTGAAACTGAGCACAACACACTGCGCCTCGGCAGCTTCCTTCTCACATAGACGGACCGTCCCCTTCTTCACTCTCGCACCTCCCTTGCCCACTTGCAGCAGCTGCTGCCAAAGAAAAAGGCTCCGGAAGTCAAAGCCTCTGCTGGGCTGCACTTTCCCCTTGCCTCACGTCAAAGCACCAGAAACTCTCGGCTGCACTCTGTATTTCCAGTCTCCGCTGCATCTACCACTGTCATCGCTGCATCTCCAAGCATCAAGCTGGGCACAATTCTTTCCAGGGAAAGCTGGAAGAGAAATAGGTAGCAGCACAAGTAGCCGCAGGTTGAACTTTCTGTTTTCAAGTGCTAACGTGAATCTGCACACAAGCGAGAGGCAGCCACGCTTCCTCTTGCAGCCTGTGCCATGCGCATACCAGCTCCGTGCTCTGCGCCTTCATTCTTATGCTCTTCGGACCAGGTGGCGCTTCCAATCTGCCGGAGTCGAACCGTTGTCTACTTCTGGCACAGAGAGCACGGTGCCGGCAGACAAACGCTCCAGGCTGCTGCCTCTGCCCAAACACACCTGGGCTCTGCACTTTCTCTCTCAGCGCTAGGTAGAAGCACATTCGGTCTGCCTTGTAGCCTGAATCTGAACGGAAAGATTCTCAGCTACGTCTCGCACAGAGAACAGTTTTAGGTCAACGAGCTTAGCCGGAGCTTACCCTCGACGCGTGGAAACCTATATTTGCAGCACATCCTAGTGGTAGCCCTCTTTCCTTTCCAGCCTGCACAGCGCCGGCAGATCGCGGTGCTCTCTGCACCTGCCTTCCCACTTCCCAGGACCACCGCCAAGCTTACAGCCTTGCAGGGAGCGAAGTGGCGGATAGGCGTCTCGCCCAGAAGAAGGTGCCAGGACCAAAAGATGGTCTTCTTTTCTCCTGCTCCTTGCCCGAATTGTGGTGCTGTGCGGAAAGTCTTGCCCAGCGAAAAGCTACTCCAGCAAGGGCTTCTCTCCAAACGCATTTCGCTGAGCGAGAGCTACACGGACAGTTTGGACTCGGTGAAACAGCAAGAAAATGCTTGTCCGTCGAGCTGAAGGAAAATCCCTGCACAGCACACTGTGGCTGCGTGCAGTGTTCACGCTGAAGAGCGGCAAAGCTCCAAGCCATGGCTGGGCTTCACTTCTGTCCAGAGCACAGGAGGCGAAGAACGAAGCAGCTGGGCACCGGGCTCATGTACTCAGGGGAGCCAATTTCAAATGTGCAGCCAAGAGCTGCTTCACAAGCACATTCAGCTGAGAATGCTCTGGCTGCTTCAGAAAGGAGGGCGCAGCCCTTGCACTCCTGGACACAACCACGCCAGAAGCAGGTTCCTAAACCTTCCGTGCTACAGAGTGCATGCACCTTGAGCACACGCAGAAGGACGCGTCCAGAAAGAAGGCGTTCTTCAAGTACCCCCCTCCTCCAGGCAGCCTTGAAACTGAGCACAACACACTGCGCCTCGGCAGCTTCCTTCTCACATAGACGGACCGTCCCCTTCTTCACTCTCGCACCTCCCTTGCCCACTTGCAGCAGCTGCTGCCAAAGAAAAAGGCTCCGGAAGTCAAAGCCTCTGCTGGGCTGCACTTTCCCCTTGCCTCACGTCAAAGCACCAGAAACTCTCGGCTGCACTCTGTATTTCCAGTCTCCGCTGCATCTACCACTGTCATCGCTGCATCTCCAAGCATCAAGCTGGGCACAATTCTTTCCAGGGAAAGCTGGAAGAGAAATAGGTAGCAGCACAAGTAGCCGCAGGTTGAACTTTCTGTTTTCAAGTGCTAACGTGAATCCGCACACAAGCGAGGGACAGCCACGCTTCCTCTTGCAGCCCGTGCGCTGTGCACAGCAGCTCCGTGCTCTGCCTTCATTCTTATGCTCTTCGGAGCAGGTCGTGCTTTCATTCTGCCGGAGTCGAACCATCGTCTACTTGGCGCACAGAGCACTCTGCCGGCAGCGAAGTGCTCCAGCCGACTGCTTCTGCCGAACCACGCCTGGAATATGCACTTTCCCTCGCAGCGACATACACCAGCATACTCGGTCTTTCTTCTCGTCCAAATGTAAAGGGAAAGAGCCTCAGCTATGTCTGGCACAGAGAACAGTTTTAGGTCAACGAGCTTACCCGGAGCTTACCCGCGACGTGTGGAAACCTGTATTTGCAGCACATCCTAGTGGTAGCCCTCTTTTCTTTCCAGCCTGCACAGCGCTCAGTGCACAGATCGCGGTGCTCTCTGCACCTGCCTTCCCTCTTCCCAGTACCACCGCCAAGCTTACAGCCTTGCAGGGAGCGAAGTGGCGGATAGGCGTGTCGCACACAAGAACGTGCCAGGATGAAAAGATGGTCCTCCTTTCTCCTGCTCCTTGCCCGAACTGTGGTGCTGTGTTGAAAGTCTTGCCCAGCGAAAAGCTACTCCAGCAAGTGTTTCTCTCCAAACGCAGTTCGCTGAGCGAGAGCTACACGGACAGTTTGGACTCGGTGAAACAGCAAGAAAATGCTTGTCCGTCGAGCTGAAGGAAAATCCCTGCACAGCACACTGTGGCTGCGTGCAGTGTTCACGCTGAAGAGCGGCAAAGCTCCAAGCCATGGCTGGGCTTCACTTCTGTCCAGAGCACAGGAGGCGAAGAACGAAGCAGCTGGGCACCGGGCTCATGTACTCAGGGGAGCCAATTTCAAATGTGCAGCCAAGAGCTGCTTCAAAAGCACATTCAGCTGAGAATGCTCTGGCTGCTTCAGAAAGGAAGGCGCAGCCCTTGCACTCCTGGACACAAGCTGGGCAGAAGCAGGTTCCTAAACCTTCCGTGCTGCAGAGTGCATGCACCTTGAGCACACGCAGAAGGACGCGTCCAGAAAGAAGGCGTTCTTCAAGTACCCCCCTCCTCCAGGCAGCCTTGAAACTGAGCACAACACACTGCGCCTCGGCAGCTTCCTTCTCACATAGACGGACCGTCCCCTTCTTCACTCTCGCAGCTCCCTTGCCCACTTGCAGCAGCTGCTGCCAAAGAAAAAGGCTCCGGAAGTCAAAGCCTCTGCTGGGCTGCACTTTCCCCTTGCCTCACGTCAAAGCACCAGAAACTCTCGGCTGCACTCTGTATTTCCAGTCTCCGCTGCATCTACCACTGTCATCTCTGCATCTCCAAGCATCAAGCTGGGCACAATTCTTTCCAGGGAAAGCTGGAAGAGAAATAGGTAGCAGCACAAGTAGCCGCAGGTTGAACTTTCTGTTTTCAAGTGCTAACGTGAATCCGCACACAAGCGAGAGGCAGCCACGCTTCCTCTTGCAGCCTGTGCCATGCGCATACCAGCTCCGTGCTCTGCGCCTTCATTCTTATGCTCTTCGGACCAGGTGGCGCTTCCAATCTGCCGGAGTCGAACCGTTGTCTACTTCTGGCACAGAGAGCACGGTGCCGGCAGACAAACGCTCCAGGCTGCTGCCTCTGCCCAAACACGCCTGGGCTCTGCACTTTCTCTCTCAGCGCTAGGGAGCAGCACATTCGGTCTGCCTTGTAGCCTGAATCTGAACGGAAAGATTCTCAGCTAAGTCTCGGCACAGAGAACAGTTTTAGGTCAACGAGCTTACCCGGAGCTTACCCTCGACTCGTGGAAACCTGTATTTGCAGCACATCCTAGTGGTAGCCCTCTTTCCTTTCCAGCCTGCACAGCGCTCAGTGCACAGATCGCGGTGCTCTCTGCACCTGCCTTCCCTCTTCCCAGTACCACCGCCAAGCTTACAGCCTTGCAGGGAGCGAAGTGGCGGATAGGCGTGTCGCACACAAGAACGTGCCAGGACGAAAAGATGGTCCTCCGTTCTCCTGCTCCTTGCCCGAACTGTGTTGAAAGTCTTGCCCAGCGAAAAGCTACTCCAGCAAATGTTTCTCTCCTGACGCAGTTCGCTGAGCGAGAGCTACACGGACAGTTTGGACTCGGTGAAACAGCAAGAAAATGCTTGTCCGTCGAGCTGAAGGAAAATCCCTGCACAGCACACTGTGGCTGCGTGCAGTGTTCACGCTGAAGAGCGGCAAAGCTCCAAGCCATGGCTGGGCTTCACTTCTGTCCAGAGCACATGAGGCGAAGAACGAAGCAGCTGGGCACCGGGCTCATGTACTCAGGGGAGCCAATTTCAAATGTGCAGCCAAGAGCTGCTTCACAAGCACATTCAGCTGAGAATGCTCTGGCTGCTTCAGAAAGGAAGGCGCAGCCCTTGCACTCCTGGACACAACCACGCCAGAAGCAGGTTCCTAAACCTTCCGTGCTACAGAGTGCATGCACCTTGAGCACACGCAGAAGGACGCGTCCAGAAAGAAGGCGTTCTTCAAGTACCCCCCTCCTCCAGGCAGCCTTGAAACTGAGCACAACACACTGCGCCTCGGCAGCTTCCTTCTCACATAGACGGACCGTCCCCTTCTTCACTCTCGCACCTCCCTTGCCCACTTGCAGCAGCTGCTGCCAAAGAAAAAGGCTCCGGAAGTCAAAGCCTCTGCTGGGCTGCACTTTCCCCTTGCCTCACGTCAAAGCACCAGAAACTCTCGGCTGCACTCTGTATTTCCAGTCTCCGCTGCATCTACCACTGTCATCGCTGCATCTCCAAGCATCAAGCTGGGCACAATTCTTTCCAGGGAAAGCTGGAAGAGAAATAGGTAGCAGCACAAGTAGCCGCAGGTTGAACTTTCTGTTTTCAAGTGCTAACGTGAATCCGCACACAAGCGAGGGACAGCCACGCTTCCTCTTGCAGCCCGTGCGCTGTGCACAGCAGCTCCGTGCTCTGCCTTCATTCTTATGCTCTTCGGAGCAGGTCGTGCTTTCATTCTGCCGGAGTCGAACCATCGTCTACTTGGCGCACAGAGCACTCTGCCGGCAGCGAAGTGCTCCAGCCGACTGCTTCTGCCGAACCACGCCTGGAATATGCACTTTCCCTCGCAGCGACATACACCAGCATACTCGGTCTTTCTTCTCGTCCAAATGTAAAGGGAAAGAGCCTCAGCTATGTCTGGCACAGAGAACAGTTTTAGGTCAACGAGCTTACCCGGAGCTTACCCTCGACGTGTGGAAACCTGTATTTGCAGCACATCCTAGTGGTAGCCCTCTTTCCTTTCCAGCCTGCACAGCGCTCAGTGCACAGATCGCGGTGCTCTCTGCACCTGCCTTCCCTCTTCCCAGTACCACCGCCAAGCTTACAGCCTTGCAGGGAGCGAAGTGGCGGATAGGCGTGTCGCACACAAGAACGTGCCAGGACGAAAAGATGGTCCTCCTTTCTCCTGCTCCTTGCCCGAACTGTGGTGCTGTGTTGAAAGTCTTGCCCAGCGAAAAGCTACTCCAGCAAGTGTTTCTCTCCAAACGCAGTTCGCTGAGCGAGAGCTACACGGACAGTTTGGACTCGGTGAAACAGCAAGAAAATGCTTGTCCGTCGAGCTGAAGGAAAATCCCTGCACAGCACACTGTGGCTGCGTGCAGTGTTCACGCTGAAGAGCGGCAAAGCTCCAAGCCATGGCTGGGCTTCACTTCTGTCCAGAGCACAGGAGGCGAAGAACGAAGCAGCTGGGCACCGGGCTCATGTACTCAGGGGAGCCAATTTCAAATGTGCAGCCAAGAGCTGCTTCACAAGCACATTCAGCTGAGAATGCTCTGGCTGCTTCAGAAAGGAAGGCGCAGCCCTTGCACTCCTGGACACAACCACGCCAGAAGCAGGTTCCTAAACCTTCCGTGCTGCAGAGTGCATGCACCTTGAGCACACGCAGAAGGACGCGTCCAGAAAGAAGGCGTTCTTCAAGTACCCCCCTCCTCCAGGCAGCCTTGAAACTGAGCACAACACACTGCGCCTCGGCAGCTTCCTTCTCACATAGACGGACCGTCCCCTTCTTCACTCTCGCACCTCCCTTGCCCACTTGCAGCAGCTGCTGCCAAAGAAAAAGGCTCCGGAAGTCAAAGCCTCTGCTGGGCTGCACTTTCCCCTTGCCTCACGTCAAAGCACCAGAAACTCTCGGCTGCACTCTGTATTTCCAGTCTCCGCTGCATCTACCACTGTCATCTCTGCATCTCCAAGCATCAAGCTGGGCACAATTCTTTCCAGGGAAAGCTGGAAGAGAAATAGGTAGCAGCACAAGTAGCCGCAGGTTGAACTTTCTGTTTTCAAGTGCTAACGTGAATCCGCACACAAGCGAGAGGCAGCCACGCTTCCTCTTGCAGCCTGTGCCATGCGCATACCAGCTCCGTGCTCTGCGCCTTCATTCTTATGCTCTTCGGACCAGGTGGCGCTTCCAATCTGCCGGAGTCGAACCGTTGTCTACTTCTGGCACAGAGAGCACGGTGCCGGCAGACAAACGCTCCAGGCTGCTGCCTCTGCCCAAACACGCCTGGGCTCTGCACTTTCTCTCTCAGCGCTAGGGAGCAGCACATTCGGTCTGCCTTGTAGCCTGAATCTGAACGGAAAGATTCTCAGCTAAGTCTCGGCACAGAGAACAGTTTTAGGTCAACGAGCTTACCCGGAGCTTACCCTCGACGCGTGGAAACCTGTATTTGCAGCACATCCTAGTGGTAGCCCTCTTTCCTTTCCAGCCTGCACAGCGCTCAGTGCACAGATCGCGGTGCTCTCTGCACCTGCCTTCCCTCTTCCCAGTACCACCGCCAAGCTTACAGCCTTGCAGGGAGCGAAGTGGCGGATAGGCGTGTCGCACACAAGAACGTGCCAGGACGAAAAGATGGTCCTCCGTTCTCCTGCTCCTTGCCCGAACTGTGTTGAAAGTCTTGCCCAGCGAAAAGCTACTCCAGCAAATGTTTCTCTCCTGACGCAGTTCGCTGAGCGAGAGCTACACGGACAGTTTGGACTCGGTGAAACAGCAAGAAAATGCTTGTCCGTCGAGCTGAAGGAAAATCCCTGCACAGCACACTGTGGCTGCGTGCAGTGTTCACGCTGAAGAGCGGCAAAGCTCCAAGCCATGGCTGGGCTTCACTTCTGTCCAGAGCACAGGAGGCGAAGAACGAAGCAGCTGGGCACCGGGCTCATGTACTCAGGGGAGCCAATTTCAAATGTGCAGCCAAGAGCTGCTTCACAAGCACATTCAGCTGAGAATGCTCTGGCTGCTTCAGAAAGGAAGGCGCAGCCCTTGCACTCCTGGACACAACCACGCCAGAAGCAGGTTCCTAAACCTTCCGTGCTGCAGAGTGCATGCACCTTGAGCACACGCAGAAGGACGCGTCCAGAAAGAAGGCGTTCTTCAAGTACCCCCCTCCTCCAGGCAGCCTTGAAACTGAGCACAACACACTGCGCCTCGGCAGCTTCCTTCTCACATAGACGGACCGTCCCCTTCTTCACTCTCGCACCTCCCTTGCCCACTTGCAGCAGCTGCTGCCAAAGAAAAAGGCTCCAGAAGTCAAAGCCTCTGCTGGGCTGCACTTTCCCCTTGCCTCACGTCAAAGCACCAGAAACTCTCGGCTGCACTCCGTATTTCCAGTCTCCGCTGCATCTACCACTGTCATCTCTGCATCTCCAAGCATCAAGCTGGGCACAATTCTTTCCAGGGAAAGCTGGAAGAGAAATAGGTAGCAGCACAAGTAGCCGCAGGTTGAACTTTCTGTTTTCAAGTGCTAACGTGAATCCGCACACAAGCGAGAGGCAGCCACGCTTCCTCTTGCAGCCTGTGCCATGCGCATACCAGCTCCGTGCTCTGCGCCTTCATTGTGCCTGAGTGGAACCCGTGTCTACTTCTGGCACAGAGAGCACTCTGCCGGCAGAGAAATGCTCCAGGCTGCTGCCTCTGCCCAAACACGCCTGCGCTCTGCACTTTCTCTCTCAGCGCTAGGGAGCAGCACATTCGGTCTGCCTTGTAGCCTGAATCTGAACGGAAAGATTCTCAGCTAAGTCTCAGCACAGAGAACAGTTTTAGGTCAACGAGCTTACCTTACGCGGAGCTTACCCTCGACGCGTGGAAACCTGTATTTGCAGCACATCCTAGTGGTAGCCCTCTTTCCTTTCCAGCCTGCACAGCGCTCAATGCACAGATCGCGGTGCTCTCTGCACCTGCCTTCCCTCTTCCCAGTACCACCGCCAAGCTTACAGCCTTGCAGGGAGCGAAGTGGCGGATAGGCGTGTCGCACACAAGAACGTGCCAGGATGAAAAGATGGTCCTCCGTTCTCCTGCTCCTTGCCCGAACTGTGTTGAAGTCTTGCCCAGCGAAAAGCTACTCCAGCAAGTGTTTCTCTCCAAACGCAGTTCGCTGAGCGAGAGCTACACGGACAGTTTGGACTCGGTGAAACAGCAAGAAAATGCTTGTCCGTCGAGCTGAGGAAAATCCCTGCACAGCACACTGTGGCTGCGTGCAGTGTTCACGCTGAAGAGCGGCAAAGCTCCAAGCCATGGCTGGGCTTCAGTTCTGTCGAGAGCACATGAGGCGAAGAACCAAGCAGCTGGGCACCGGGCTCATGTACTCAGGGGAGCCAATTTCAAATGTGCAGCCAAGAGCTGCTTCACAAGCACATTCAGCTGAGAATGCTCTGGCTGCTTCAGAAAGGAAGGCGCAGCCCTTGCACTCCTGGACACAACCACGCCAGAAGCAGGTTCCTAAACCTTCCGTGCTGCAGAGTGCATGCACCTTGAGCACACGCAGAAGGACGCGTCCAGAAAGAAGGCGTTCTTCAAGTACCCCCCTCCTCCAGGCAGCCTTGAAACTGAGCACAACACACTGCGCCTCGGCAGCTTCCTTCTCACATAGACGGACCGTCCCCTTCTTCACTCTCGCACCTCCCTTGCCCACTTGCAGCAGCTGCTGCCAAAGAAAAAGGCTCCGGAAGTCAAAGCCTCTGCTGGGCTGCACTTTCCCCTTGCCTCACGTCAAAGCACCAGAAACTCTCGGCTGCACTCTGTATTTCCAGTCTCCGCTGCATCTACCACTGTCATCGCTGCATCTCCAAGCATCAAGCTGGGCACAATTCTTTCCAGGGAAAGCTGGAAGAGAAATAGGTAGCAGCACAAGTAGCCGCAGGTTGAACTTTCTGTTTTCAAGTGCTAACGTGAATCTGCACACAAGCGAGAGGCAGCCACGCTTCCTCTTGCAGCCTGTGCCATGCGCATACCAGCTCCGTGCTCTGCGCCTTCATTCTTATGCTCTTCGGACCAGGTGGCGCTTCCAATCTGCCGGAGTCGAACCGTTGTCTACTTCTGGCACAGAGAGCACTCTGCCGGCAGACAAACGCTCCAGGCTGCTGCCTCTGCCCAAACACACCTGGGCTCTGCACTTTCTCTCTCAGCGCTAGGTAGAAGCACATTCGGTCTGCCTTGTAGCCTGAATCTGAACGGAAAGATTCTCAGCTACGTCTCGCACAGAGAACAGTTTTAGGTCAACGAGCTTACCCGGAGCTTACCCTCGACTCGTGGAAACCTATATTTGCAGCACATCCTAGTGGTAGCCCTCTTTCCTTTCCAGCCTGCACAGCGCTCAGTGCACAGATCGCGGTGCTCTCTGCACCTGCCTTCCCACTTCCCAGGACCACCGCCAAGCTTACAGCCTTGCAGGGAGCGAAGTGGCGGATAGGCGTCTCGCCCAGAAGAAGGTGCCAGGACCAAAAGATGGTCTTCTTTTCTCCTGCTCCTTGCCCGAATTGTGGTGCTGTGCGGAAAGTCTTGCCCAGCGAAAAGCTACTCCAGCAAGGGCTTCTCTCCAAACGCATTTCGCTGAGCGAGAGCTACACGGACAGTTTGGACTCGGTGAAACAGCAAGAAAATGCTTGTCCGTCGAGCTGAAGGAAAATCCCTGCACAGCACACTGTGGCTGCGTGCAGTGTTCACGCTGAAGAGCGGCAAAGCTCCAAGCCATGGCTGGGCTTCACTTCTGTCCAGAGCACAGGAGGCGAAGAACGAAGCAGCTGGGCACCGGGCTCATGTACTCAGGGGAGCCAATTTCAAATGTGCAGCCAAGAGCTGCTTCACAAGCACATTCAGCTGAGAATGCTCTGGCTGCTTCAGAAAGGAGGGCGCAGCCCTTGCACTCCTGGACACAACCACGCCAGAAGCAGGTTCCTAAACCTTCCGTGCTGCAGAGTGCATGCACCTTGAGCACACGCAGAAGGACGCGTCCAGAAAGAAGGCGTTCTTCAAGTACCCCCCTCCTCCAGGCAGCCTTGAAACTGAGCACAACACACTGCGCCTCGGCAGCTTCCTTCTCACATAGACGGACCGTCCCCTTCTTCACTCTCGCACCTCCCTTGCCCACTTGCAGCAGCTGCTGCCAAAGAAAAAGGCTCCGGAAGTCAAAGCCTCTGCTGGGCTGCACTTTCCCCTTGCCTCACGTCAAAGCACCAGAAACTCTCGGCTGCACTCTGTATTTCCAGTCTCCGCTGCATCTACCACTGTCATCTCTGCATCTCCAAGCATCAAGCTGGGCACAATTCTTTCCAGGGAAAGCTGGAAGAGAAATAGGTAGCAGCACAAGTAGCCGCAGGTTGAACTTTCTGTTTTCAAGTGCTAACGTGAATCCGCACACAAGCGAGAGGCAGCCACGCTTCCTCTTGCAGCCTGTGCCATGCGCATACCAGCTCCGTGCTCTGCGCCTTCATTGTGCCTGAGTGGAACCCGTGTCTACTTCTGGCACAGAGAGCACTCTGCCGGCAGAGAAATGCTCCAGGCTGCTGCCTCTGCCCAAACACGCCTGCGCTCTGCACTTTCTCTCTCAGCGCTAGGGAGCAGCACATTCGGTCTGCCTTGTAGCCTGAATCTGAACGGAAAGATTCTCAGCTAAGTCTCAGCACAGAGAACAGTTTTAGGTCAACGAGCTTACCTTACGCGGAGCTTACCCTCGACGCGTGGAAACCTGTATTTGCAGCACATCCTAGTGGTAGCCCTCTTTCCTTTCCAGCCTGCACAGCGCTCAATGCACAGATCGCGGTGCTCTCTGCACCTGCCTTCCCTCTTCCCAGTACCACCGCCAAGCTTACAGCCTTGCAGGGAGCGAAGTGGCGGATAGGCGTGTCGCACACAAGAACGTGCCAGGATGAAAAGATGGTCCTCCGTTCTCCTGCTCCTTGCCCGAACTGTGTTGAAGTCTTGCCCAGCGAAAAGCTACTCCAGCAAGTGTTTCTCTCCAAACGCAGTTCGCTGAGCGAGAGCTACACGGACAGTTTGGACTCGGTGAAACAGCAAGAAAATGCTTGTCCGTCGAGCTGAGGAAAATCCCTGCACAGCACACTGTGGCTGCGTGCAGTGTTCACGCTGAAGAGCGGCAAAGCTCCAAGCCATGGCTGGGCTTCAGTTCTGTCGAGAGCACATGAGGCGAAGAACCAAGCAGCTGGGCACCGGGCTCATGTACTCAGGGGAGCCAATTTCAAATGTGCAGCCAAGAGCTGCTTCACAAGCACATTCAGCTGAGAATGCTCTGGCTGCTTCAGAAAGGAAGGCGCAGCCCTTGCACTCCTGGACACAACCACGCCAGAAGCAGGTTCCTAAACCTTCCGTGCTGCAGAGTGCATGCACCTTGAGCACACGCAGAAGGACGCGTCCAGAAAGAAGGCGTTCTTCAAGTACCCCCCTCCTCCAGGCAGCCTTGAAACTGAGCACAACACACTGCGCCTCGGCAGCTTCCTTCTCACATAGACGGACCGTCCCCTTCTTCACTCTCGCACCTCCCTTGCCCACTTGCAGCAGCTGCTGCCAAAGAAAAAGGCTCCGGAAGTCAAAGCCTCTGCTGGGCTGCACTTTCCCCTTGCCTCACGTCAAAGCACCAGAAACTCTCGGCTGCACTCTGTATTTCCAGTCTCCGCTGCATCTACCACTGTCATCGCTGCATCTCCAAGCATCAAGCTGGGCACAATTCTTTCCAGGGAAAGCTGGAAGAGAAATAGGTAGCAGCACAAGTAGCCGCAGGTTGAACTTTCTGTTTTCAAGTGCTAACGTGAATCTGCACACAAGCGAGAGGCAGCCACGCTTCCTCTTGCAGCCTGTGCCATGCGCATACCAGCTCCGTGCTCTGCGCCTTCATTCTTATGCTCTTCGGACCAGGTGGCGCTTCCAATCTGCCGGAGTCGAACCGTTGTCTACTTCTGGCACAGAGAGCACTCTGCCGGCAGACAAACGCTCCAGGCTGCTGCCTCTGCCCAAACACACCTGGGCTCTGCACTTTCTCTCTCAGCGCTAGGTAGAAGCACATTCGGTCTGCCTTGTAGCCTGAATCTGAACGGAAAGATTCTCAGCTACGTCTCGCACAGAGAACAGTTTTAGGTCAACGAGCTTACCCGGAGCTTACCCTCGACTCGTGGAAACCTATATTTGCAGCACATCCTAGTGGTAGCCCTCTTTCCTTTCCAGCCTGCACAGCGCTCAGTGCACAGATCGCGGTGCTCTCTGCACCTGCCTTCCCACTTCCCAGGACCACCGCCAAGCTTACAGCCTTGCAGGGAGCGAAGTGGCGGATAGGCGTCTCGCCCAGAAGAAGGTGCCAGGACCAAAAGATGGTCTTCTTTTCTCCTGCTCCTTGCCCGAATTGTGGTGCTGTGCGGAAAGTCTTGCCCAGCGAAAAGCTACTCCAGCAAGGGCTTCTCTCCAAACGCATTTCGCTGAGCGAGAGCTACACGGACAGTTTGGACTCGGTGAAACAGCAAGAAAATGCTTGTCCGTCGAGCTGAAGGAAAATCCCTGCACAGCACACTGTGGCTGCGTGCAGTGTTCACGCTGAAGAGCGGCAAAGCTCCAAGCCATGGCTGGGCTTCACTTCTGTCCAGAGCACAGGAGGCGAAGAACGAAGCAGCTGGGCACCGGGCTCATGTACTCAGGGGAGCCAATTTCAAATGTGCAGCCAAGAGCTGCTTCACAAGCACATTCAGCTGAGAATGCTCTGGCTGCTTCAGAAAGGAGGGCGCAGCCCTTGCACTCCTGGACACAACCACGCCAGAAGCAGGTTCCTAAACCTTCCGTGCTGCAGAGTGCATGCACCTTGAGCACACGCAGAAGGACGCGTCCAGAAAGAAGGCGTTCTTCAAGTACCCCCCTCCTCCAGGCAGCCTTGAAACTGAGCACAACACACTGCGCCTCGGCAGCTTCCTTCTCACATAGACGGACCGTCCCCTTCTTCACTCTCGCACCTCCCTTGCCCACTTGCAGCAGCTGCTGCCAAAGAAAAAGGCTCCGGAAGTCAAAGCCTCTGCTGGGCTGCACTTTCCCCTTGCCTCACGTCAAAGCACCAGAAACTCTCGGCTGCACTCTGTATTTCCAGTCTCCGCTGCATCTACCACTGTCATCTCTGCATCTCCAAGCATCAAGCTGGGCACAATTCTTTCCAGGGAAAGCTGGAAGAGAAATAGGTAGCAGCACAAGTAGCCGCAGGTTGAACTTTCTGTTTTCAAGTGCTAACGTGAATCCGCACACAAGCGAGAGGCAGCCACGCTTCCTCTTGCAGCCTGTGCCATGCGCATACCAGCTCCGTGCTCTGCGCCTTCATTCTTATGCTCTTCGGACCAGGTGGCGCTTCCAATCTGCCGGAGTCGAACCGTTGTCTACTTCTGGCACAGAGAGCACGGTGCCGGCAGACAAACGCTCCAGGCTGCTGCCTCTGCCCAAACACGCCTGGGCTCTGCACTTTCTCTCTCAGCGCTAGGGAGCAGCACATTCGGTCTGCCTTGTAGCCTGAATCTGAACGGAAAGATTCTCAGCTAAGTCTCGGCACAGAGAACAGTTTTAGGTCAACGAGCTTACCCGGAGCTTACCCTCGACGCGTGGAAACCTGTATTTGCAGCACATCCTAGTGGTAGCCCTCTTTCCTTTCCAGCCTGCACAGCGCTCAGTGCACAGATCGCGGTGCTCTCTGCACCTGCCTTCCCTCTTCCCAGTACCACCGCCAAGCTTACAGCCTTGCAGGGAGCGAAGTGGCGGATAGGCGTGTCGCACACAAGAACGTGCCAGGACGAAAAGATGGTCCTCCGTTCTCCTGCTCCTTGCCCGAACTGTGTTGAAAGTCTTGCCCAGCGAAAAGCTACTCCAGCAAATGTTTCTCTCCTGACGCAGTTCGCTGAGCGAGAGCTACACGGACAGTTTGGACTCGGTGAAACAGCAAGAAAATGCTTGTCCGTCGAGCTGAAGGAAAATCCCTGCACAGCACACTGTGGCTGCGTGCAGTGTTCACGCTGAAGAGCGGCAAAGCTCCAAGCCATGGCTGGGCTTCACTTCTGTCCAGAGCACATGAGGCGAAGAACCAAGCAGCTGGGCACCGGGCTCATGTACTCAGGGGAGCCAATTTCAAATGTGCAGCCAAGAGCTGCTTCACAAGCACATTCAGCTGAGAATGCTCTGGCTGCTTCAGAAAGGAAGGCGCAGCCCTTGCACTCCTGGACACAACCACGCCAGAAGCAGGTTCCTAAACCTTCCGTGCTGCAGAGTGCATGCACCTTGAGCACACGCAGAAGGACGCGTCCAGAAAGAAGGCGTTCTTCAAGTACCCCCCTCCTCCAGGCAGCCTTGAAACTGAGCACAACACACTGCGCCTCGGCAGCTTCCTTCTCACATAGACGGACCGTCCCCTTCTTCACTCTCGCACCTCCCTTGCCCACTTGCAGCAGCTGCTGCCAAAGAAAAAGGCTCCAGAAGTCAAAGCCTCTGCTGGGCTGCACTTTCCCCTTGCCTCACGTCAAAGCACCAGAAACTCTCGGCTGCACTCCGTATTTCCAGTCTCCGCTGCATCTACCACTGTCATCTCTGCATCTCCAAGCATCAAGCTGGGCACAATTCTTTCCAGGGAAAGCTGGAAGAGAAATAGGTAGCAGCACAAGTAGCCGCAGGTTGAACTTTCTGTTTTCAAGTGCTAACGTGAATCCGCACACAAGCGAGAGGCAGCCACGCTTCCTCTTGCAGCCTGTGCCATGCGCATACCAGCTCCGTGCTCTGCGCCTTCATTCTTATGCTCTTCGGACCAGGTGGCGCTTCCAATCTGCCGGAGTCGAACCGTTGTCTACTTCTGGCACAGAGAGCACTCTGCCGGCAGACAAACGCTCCAGGCTGCTGCCTCTGCCCAAACACACCTGGGCTCTGCACTTTCTCTCTCAGCGCTAGGTAGAAGCACATTCGGTCTGCCTTGTAGCCTGAATCTGAACGGAAAGATTCTCAGCTACGTCTCGCACAGAGAACAGTTTTAGGTCAACGAGCTTACCCGGAGCTTACCCTCGACGCGTGGAAACCTATATTTGCAGCACATCCTAGTGGTAGCCCTCTTTCCTTTCCAGCCTGCACAGCGCTCAGTGCACAGATCGCGGTGCTCTCTGCACCTGCCTTCCCACTTCCCAGGACCACCGCCAAGCTTACAGCCTTGCAGGGAGCGAAGTGGCGGATAGGCGTCTCGCCCAGAAGAAGGTGCCAGGACCAAAAGATGGTCTTCTTTTCTCCTGCTCCTTGCCCGAATTGTGGTGCTGTGCGGAAAGTCTTGCCCAGCGAAAAGCTACTCCAGCAAGGGCTTCTCTCCAAACGCATTTCGCTGAGCGAGAGCTACACGGACAGTTTGGACTCGGTGAAACAGCAAGAAAATGCTTGTCCGTCGAGCTGAAGGAAAATCCCTGCACAGCACACTGTGGCTGCGTGCAGTGTTCACGCTGAAGAGCGGCAAAGCTCCAAGCCATGGCTGGGCTTCACTTCTGTCCAGAGCACAGGAGGCGAAGAACGAAGCAGCTGGGCACCGGGCTCATGTACTCAGGGGAGCCAATTTCAAATGTGCAGCCAAGAGCTGCTTCACAAGCACATTCAGCTGAGAATGCTCTGGCTGCTTCAGAAAGGAGGGCGCAGCCCTTGCACTCCTGGACACAACCACGCCAGAAGCAGGTTCCTAAACCTTCCGTGCTACAGAGTGCATGCACCTTGAGCACACGCAGAAGGACGCGTCCAGAAAGAAGGCGTTCTTCAAGTACCCCCCTCCTCCAGGCAGCCTTGAAACTGAGCACAACACACTGCGCCTCGGCAGCTTCCTTCTCACATAGACGGACCGTCCCCTTCTTCACTCTCGCACCTCCCTTGCCCACTTGCAGCAGCTGCTGCCAAAGAAAAAGGCTCCGGAAGTCAAAGCCTCTGCTGGGCTGCACTTTCCCCTTGCCTCACGTCAAAGCACCAGAAACTCTCGGCTGCACTCTGTATTTCCAGTCTCCGCTGCATCTACCACTGTCATCGCTGCATCTCCAAGCATCAAGCTGGGCACAATTCTTTCCAGGGAAAGCTGGAAGAGAAATAGGTAGCAGCACAAGTAGCCGCAGGTTGAACTTTCTGTTTTCAAGTGCTAACGTGAATCCGCACACAAGCGAGGGACAGCCACGCTTCCTCTTGCAGCCCGTGCGCTGTGCACAGCAGCTCCGTGCTCTGCCTTCATTCTTATGCTCTTCGGAGCAGGTCGTGCTTTCATTCTGCCGGAGTCGAACCATCGTCTACTTGGCGCACAGAGCACTCTGCCGGCAGCGAAGTGCTCCAGCCGACTGCTTCTGCCGAACCACGCCTGGAATATGCACTTTCCCTCGCAGCGACATACACCAGCATACTCGGTCTTTCTTCTCGTCCAAATGTAAAGGGAAAGAGCCTCAGCTATGTCTGGCACAGAGAACAGTTTTAGGTCAACGAGCTTACCCGGAGCTTACCCGCGACGTGTGGAAACCTGTATTTGCAGCACATCCTAGTGGTAGCCCTCTTTTCTTTCCAGCCTGCACAGCGCTCAGTGCACAGATCGCGGTGCTCTCTGCACCTGCCTTCCCTCTTCCCAGTACCACCGCCAAGCTTACAGCCTTGCAGGGAGCGAAGTGGCGGATAGGCGTGTCGCACACAAGAACGTGCCAGGATGAAAAGATGGTCCTCCTTTCTCCTGCTCCTTGCCCGAACTGTGGTGCTGTGTTGAAAGTCTTGCCCAGCGAAAAGCTACTCCAGCAAGTGTTTCTCTCCAAACGCAGTTCGCTGAGCGAGAGCTACACGGACAGTTTGGACTCGGTGAAACAGCAAGAAAATGCTTGTCCGTCGAGCTGAAGGAAAATCCCTGCACAGCACACTGTGGCTGCGTGCAGTGTTCACGCTGAAGAGCGGCAAAGCTCCAAGCCATGGCTGGGCTTCACTTCTGTCCAGAGCACAGGAGGCGAAGAACGAAGCAGCTGGGCACCGGGCTCATGTACTCAGGGGAGCCAATTTCAAATGTGCAGCCAAGAGCTGCTTCACAAGCACATTCAGCTGAGAATGCTCTGGCTGCTTCAGAAAGGAAGGCGCAGCCCTTGCACTCCTGGACACAAGCTGGGCAGAAGCAGGTTCCTAAACCTTCCGTGCTGCAGAGTGCATGCACCTTGAGCACACGCAGAAGGACGCGTCCAGAAAGAAGGCGTTCTTCAAGTACCCCCCTCCTCCAGGCAGCCTTGAAACTGAGCACAACACACTGCGCCTCGGCAGCTTCCTTCTCACATAGACGGACCGTCCCCTTCTTCACTCTCGCACCTCCCTTGCCCACTTGCAGCAGCTGCTGCCAAAGAAAAAGGCTCCGGAAGTCAAAGCCTCTGCTGGGCTGCACTTTCCCCTTGCCTCACGTCAAAGCACCAGAAACTCTCGGCTGCACTCTGTATTTCCAGTCTCCGCTGCATCTACCACTGTCATCGCTGCATCTCCAAGCATCAAGCTGGGCACAATTCTTTCCAGGGAAAGCTGGAAGAGAAATAGGTAGCAGCACAAGTAGCCGCAGGTTGAACTTTCTGTTTTCAAGTGCTAACGTGAATCCGCACACAAGCGAGAGGCAGCCACGCTTCCTCTTGCAGCCTGTGCCATGCGCATACCAGCTCCGTGCTCTGCGCCTTCATTCTTATGCTCTTCGGACCAGGTGGCGCTTCCAATCTGCCGGAGTCGAACCGTTGTCTACTTCTGGCACAGAGAGCACGGTGCCGGCAGACAAACGCTCCAGGCTGCTGCCTCTGCCCAAACACGCCTGGGCTCTGCACTTTCTCTCTCAGCGCTAGGGAGCAGCACATTCGGTCTGCCTTGTAGCCTGAATCTGAACGGAAAGATTCTCAGCTAAGTCTCGGCACAGAGAACAGTTTTAGGTCAACGAGCTTACCCGGAGCTTACCCTCGACGCGTGGAAACCTGTATTTGCAGCACATCCTAGTGGTAGCCCTCTTTCCTTTCCAGCCTGCACAGCGCGCAGTGCACAGATCGCGGTGCTCTCTGCACCTGCCTTCCCTCTTCCCAGTACCACCGCCAAGCTTACAGCCTTGCAGGGAGCGAAGTGGCGGATAGGCGTGTCGCACACAAGCACGTGCCAGGACGAAAAGATGGTCCTCCGTTCTCCTGCTCCTTGCCCGAACTGTGTTGAAAGTCTTGCCCAGCGAAAAGCTACTCCAGCAAATGTTTCTCTCCTGACGCAGTTCGCTGAGCGAGAGCTACACGGACAGTTTGGACTCGGTGAAACAGCAAGAAAATGCTTGTCCGTCGAGCTGAAGGAAAATCCCTGCACAGCACACTGTGGCTGCGTGCAGTGTTCACGCTGAAGAGCGGCAAAGCTCCAAGCCATGGCTGGGCTTCACTTCTGTCCAGAGCACAGGAGGCGAAGAACGAAGCAGCTGGGCACCGGGCTCATGTACTCAGGGGAGCCAATTTCAAATGTGCAGCCAAGAGCTGCTTCACAAGCACATTCAGCTGAGAATGCTCTGGCTGCTTCAGAAAGGAGGGCGCAGCCCTTGCACTCCTGGACACAACCACGCCAGAAGCAGGTTCCTAAACCTTCCGTGCTACAGAGTGCATGCACCTTGAGCACACGCAGAAGGACGCGTCCAGAAAGAAGGCGTTCTTCAAGTACCCCCCTCCTCCAGGCAGCCTTGAAACTGAGCACAACACACTGCGCCTCGGCAGCTTCCTTCTCACATAGACGGACCGTCCCCTTCTTCACTCTCGCACCTCCCTTGCCCACTTGCAGCAGCTGCTGCCAAAGAAAAAGGCTCCGGAAGTCAAAGCCTCTGCTGGGCTGCACTTTCCCCTTGCCTCACGTCAAAGCACCAGAAACTCTCGGCTGCACTCTGTATTTCCAGTCTCCGCTGCATCTACCACTGTCATCGCTGCATCTCCAAGCATCAAGCTGGGCACAATTCTTTCCAGGGAAAGCTGGAAGAGAAATAGGTAGCAGCACAAGTAGCCGCAGGTTGAACTTTCTGTTTTCAAGTGCTAACGTGAATCCGCACACAAGCGAGGGACAGCCACGCTTCCTCTTGCAGCCCGTGCGCTGTGCACAGCAGCTCCGTGCTCTGCCTTCATTCTTATGCTCTTCGGAGCAGGTCGTGCTTTCATTCTGCCGGAGTCGAACCATCGTCTACTTGGCGCACAGAGCACTCTGCCGGCAGCGAAGTGCTCCAGCCGACTGCTTCTGCCGAACCACGCCTGGAATATGCACTTTCCCTCGCAGCGACATACACCAGCATACTCGGTCTTTCTTCTCGTCCAAATGTAAAGGGAAAGAGCCTCAGCTATGTCTGGCACAGAGAACAGTTTTAGGTCAACGAGCTTACCCGGAGCTTACCCTCGACGTGTGGAAACCTGTATTTGCAGCACATCCTAGTGGTAGCCCTCTTTCCTTTCCAGCCTGCACAGCGCTCAGTGCACAGATCGCGGTGCTCTCTGCACCTGCCTTCCCTCTTCCCAGTACCACCGCCAAGCTTACAGCCTTGCAGGGAGCGAAGTGGCGGATAGGCGTGTCGCACACAAGAACGTGCCAGGACGAAAAGATGGTCCTCCTTTCTCCTGCTCCTTGCCCGAACTGTGGTGCTGTGTTGAAAGTCTTGCCCAGCGAAAAGCTACTCCAGCAAGTGTTTCTCTCCAAACGCAGTTCGCTGAGCGAGAGCTACACGGACAGTTTGGACTCGGTGAAACAGCAAGAAAATGCTTGTCCGTCGAGCTGAGGAAAATCCCTGCACAGCACACTGTGGCTGCGTGCAGTGTTCACGCTGAAGAGCGGCAAAGCTCCAAGCCATGGCTGGGCTTCACTTCTGTCCAGAGCACATGAGGCGAAGAACGAAGCAGCTGGGCACCGGGCTCATGTACTCAGGGGAGCCAATTTCAAATGTGCAGCCAAGAGCTGCTTCACAAGCACATTCAGCTGAGAATGCTCTGGCTGCTTCAGAAAGGAAGGCGCAGCCCTTGCACTCCTGGACACAAGCTGGGCAGAAGCAGGTTCCTAAACCTTCCGTGCTGCAGAGTGCATGCACCTTGAGCACACGCAGAAGGACGCGTCCAGAAAGAAGGCGTTCTTCAAGTACCCCCCTCCTCCAGGCAGCCTTGAAACTGAGCACAACACACTGCGCCTCGGCAGCTTCCTTCTCACATAGACGGACCGTCCCCTTCTTCACTCTCGCACCTCCCTTGCCCACTTGCAGCAGCTGCTGCCAAAGAAAAAGGCTCCAGAAGTCAAAGCCTCTGCTGGGCTGCACTTTCCCCTTGCCTCACGTCAAAGCACCAGAAACTCTCGGCTGCACTCCGTATTTCCAGTCTCCGCTGCATCTACCACTGTCATCTCTGCATCTCCAAGCATCAAGCTGGGCACAATTCTTTCCAGGGAAAGCTGGAAGAGAAATAGGTAGCAGCACAAGTAGCCGCAGGTTGAACTTTCTGTTTTCAAGTGCTAACGTGAATCCGCACACAAGCGAGAGGCAGCCACGCTTCCTCTTGCAGCCTGTGCCATGCGCATACCAGCTCCGTGCTCTGCGCCTTCATTGTGCCTGAGTGGAACCCGTGTCTACTTCTGGCACAGAGAGCACTCTGCCGGCAGAGAAATGCTCCAGGCTGCTGCCTCTGCCCAAACACGCCTGCGCTCTGCACTTTCTCTCTCAGCGCTAGGGAGCAGCACATTCGGTCTGCCTTGTAGCCTGAATCTGAACGGAAAGATTCTCAGCTAAGTCTCAGCACAGAGAACAGTTTTAGGTCAACGAGCTTACCTTACGCGGAGCTTACCCTCGACGCGTGGAAACCTGTATTTGCAGCACATCCTAGTGGTAGCCCTCTTTCCTTTCCAGCCTGCACAGCGCTCAATGCACAGATCGCGGTGCTCTCTGCACCTGCCTTCCCTCTTCCCAGTACCACTGCCAAGCTTACAGCCTTGCAGGGAGCGAAGTGGCGGATAGGCGTCTCGCACACAAGAACGTGCCAGGATGAAAAGATGGTCCTCCGTTCTCCTGCTCCTTGCCCGAACTGTGTTGAAGTCTTGCCCAGCGAAAAGCTACTCCAGCAAGTGTTTCTCTCCAAACGCAGTTCGCTGAGCGAGAGCTACACGGACAGTTTGGACTCGGTGAAACAGCAAGAAAATGCTTGTCCGTCGAGCTGAGGAAAATCCCTGCACAGCACACTGTGGCTGCGTGCAGTGTTCACGCTGAAGAGCGGCAAAGCTCCAAGCCATGGCTGGGCTTCACTTCTGTCCAGAGCACATGAGGCGAAGAACCAAGCAGCTGGGCACCGGGCTCATGTACTCAGGGGAGCCAATTTCAAATGTGCAGCCAAGAGCTGCTTCACAAGCACATTCAGCTGAGAATGCTCTGGCTGCTTCAGAAAGGAAGGCGCAGCCCTTGCACTCCTGGACACAACCACGCCAGAAGCAGGTTCCTAAACCTTCCGTGCTGCAGAGTGCATGCACCTTGAGCACACGCAGAAGGACGCGTCCAGAAAGAAGGCGTTCTTCAAGTACCCCCCTCCTCCAGGCAGCCTTGAAACTGAGCACAACACACTGCGCCTCGGCAGCTTCCTTCTCACATAGACGGACCGTCCCCTTCTTCACTCTCGCACCTCCCTTGCCCACTTGCAGCAGCTGCTGCCAAAGAAAAAGGCTCCGGAAGTCAAAGCCTCTGCTGGGCTGCACTTTCCCCTTGCCTCACGTCAAAGCACCAGAAACTCTCGGCTGCACTCTGTATTTCCAGTCTCCGCTGCATCTACCACTGTCATCGCTGCATCTCCAAGCATCAAGCTGGGCACAATTCTTTCCAGGGAAAGCTGGAAGAGAAATAGGTAGCAGCACAAGTAGCCGCAGGTTGAACTTTCTGTTTTCAAGTGCTAACGTGAATCTGCACACAAGCGAGAGGCAGCCACGCTTCCTCTTGCAGCCTGTGCCATGCGCATACCAGCTCCGTGCTCTGCGCCTTCATTCTTATGCTCTTCGGACCAGGTGGCGCTTCCAATCTGCCGGAGTCGAACCGTTGTCTACTTCTGGCACAGAGAGCACTCTGCCGGCAGACAAACGCTCCAGGCTGCTGCCTCTGCCCAAACACACCTGGGCTCTGCACTTTCTCTCTCAGCGCTAGGTAGAAGCACATTCGGTCTGCCTTGTAGCCTGAATCTGAACGGAAAGATTCTCAGCTACGTCTCGCACAGAGAACAGTTTTAGGTCAACGAGCTTAGCCGGAGCTTACCCTCGACGCGTGGAAACCTATATTTGCAGCACATCCTAGTGGTAGCCCTCTTTCCTTTCCAGCCTGCACAGCGCCGGCAGATCGCGGTGCTCTCTGCACCTGCCTTCCCACTTCCCAGGACCACCGCCAAGCTTACAGCCTTGCAGGGAGCGAAGTGGCGGATAGGCGTCTCGCCCAGAAGAAGGTGCCAGGACCAAAAGATGGTCTTCTTTTCTCCTGCTCCTTGCCCGAATTGTGGTGCTGTGCGGAAAGTCTTGCCCAGCGAAAAGCTACTCCAGCAAGGGCTTCTCTCCAAACGCATTTCGCTGAGCGAGAGCTACACGGACAGTTTGGACTCGGTGAAACAGCAAGAAAATGCTTGTCCGTCGAGCTGAAGGAAAATCCCTGCACAGCACACTGTGGCTGCGTGCAGTGTTCACGCTGAAGAGCGGCAAAGCTCCAAGCCATGGCTGGGCTTCACTTCTGTCCAGAGCACAGGAGGCGAAGAACGAAGCAGCTGGGCACCGGGCTCATGTACTCAGGGGAGCCAATTTCAAATGTGCAGCCAAGAGCTGCTTCACAAGCACATTCAGCTGAGAATGCTCTGGCTGCTTCAGAAAGGAGGGCGCAGCCCTTGCACTCCTGGACACAACCACGCCAGAAGCAGGTTCCTAAACCTTCCGTGCTACAGAGTGCATGCACCTTGAGCACACGCAGAAGGACGCGTCCAGAAAGAAGGCGTTCTTCAAGTACCCCCCTCCTCCAGGCAGCCTTGAAACTGAGCACAACACACTGCGCCTCGGCAGCTTCCTTCTCACATAGACGGACCGTCCCCTTCTTCACTCTCGCACCTCCCTTGCCCACTTGCAGCAGCTGCTGCCAAAGAAAAAGGCTCCGGAAGTCAAAGCCTCTGCTGGGCTGCACTTTCCCCTTGCCTCACGTCAAAGCACCAGAAACTCTCGGCTGCACTCTGTATTTCCAGTCTCCGCTGCATCTACCACTGTCATCGCTGCATCTCCAAGCATCAAGCTGGGCACAATTCTTTCCAGGGAAAGCTGGAAGAGAAATAGGTAGCAGCACAAGTAGCCGCAGGTTGAACTTTCTGTTTTCAAGTGCTAACGTGAATCCGCACACAAGCGAGGGACAGCCACGCTTCCTCTTGCAGCCCGTGCGCTGTGCACAGCAGCTCCGTGCTCTGCCTTCATTCTTATGCTCTTCGGAGCAGGTCGTGCTTTCATTCTGCCGGAGTCGAACCATCGTCTACTTGGCGCACAGAGCACTCTGCCGGCAGCGAAGTGCTCCAGCCGACTGCTTCTGCCGAACCACGCCTGGAATATGCACTTTCCCTCGCAGCGACATACACCAGCATACTCGGTCTTTCTTCTCGTCCAAATGTAAAGGGAAAGAGCCTCAGCTATGTCTGGCACAGAGAACAGTTTTAGGTCAACGAGCTTACCCGGAGCTTACCCGCGACGTGTGGAAACCTGTATTTGCAGCACATCCTAGTGGTAGCCCTCTTTTCTTTCCAGCCTGCACAGCGCTCAGTGCACAGATCGCGGTGCTCTCTGCACCTGCCTTCCCTCTTCCCAGTACCACCGCCAAGCTTACAGCCTTGCAGGGAGCGAAGTGGCGGATAGGCGTGTCGCACACAAGAACGTGCCAGGATGAAAAGATGGTCCTCCGTTCTCCTGCTCCTTGCCCGAACTGTGGTGCTGTGTTGAAAGTCTTGCCCAGCGAAAAGCTACTCCAGCAAGTGTTTCTCTCCAAACGCAGTTCGCTGAGCGAGAGCTACACGGACAGTTTGGACTCGGTGAAACAGCAAGAAAATGCTTGTCCGTCGAGCTGAAGGAAAATCCCTGCACAGCACACTGTGGCTGCGTGCAGTGTTCACGCTGAAGAGCGGCAAAGCTCCAAGCCATGGCTGGGCTTCACTTCTGTCCAGAGCACAGGAGGCGAAGAACGAAGCAGCTGGGCACCGGGCTCATGTACTCAGGGGAGCCAATTTCAAATGTGCAGCCAAGAGCTGCTTCACAAGCACATTCAGCTGAGAATGCTCTGGCTGCTTCAGAAAGGAAGGCGCAGCCCTTGCACTCCTGGACACAACCACGCCAGAAGCAGGTTCCTAAACCTTCCGTGCTGCAGAGTGCATGCACCTTGAGCACACGCAGAAGGACGCGTCCAGAAAGAAGGCGTTCTTCAAGTACCCCCCTCCTCCAGGCAGCCTTGAAACTGAGCACAACACACTGCGCCTCGGCAGCTTCCTTCTCACATAGACGGACCGTCCCCTTCTTCACTCTCGCAGCTCCCTTGCCCACTTGCAGCAGCTGCTGCCAAAGAAAAAGGCTCCGGAAGTCAAAGCCTCTGCTGGGCTGCACTTTCCCCTTGCCTCACGTCAAAGCACCAGAAACTCTCGGCTGCACTCTGTATTTCCAGTCTCCGCTGCATCTACCACTGTCATCTCTGCATCTCCAAGCATCAAGCTGGGCACAATTCTTTCCAGGGAAAGCTGGAAGAGAAATAGGTAGCAGCACAAGTAGCCGCAGGTTGAACTTTCTGTTTTCAAGTGCTAACGTGAATCCGCACACAAGCGAGAGGCAGCCACGCTTCCTCTTGCAGCCTGTGCCATGCGCATACCAGCTCCGTGCTCTGCGCCTTCATTCTTATGCTCTTCGGACCAGGTGGCGCTTCCAATCTGCCGGAGTCGAACCGTTGTCTACTTCTGGCACAGAGAGCACGGTGCCGGCAGACAAACGCTCCAGGCTGCTGCCTCTGCCCAAACACGCCTGGGCTCTGCACTTTCTCTCTCAGCGCTAGGGAGCAGCACATTCGGTCTGCCTTGTAGCCTGAATCTGAACGGAAAGATTCTCAGCTAAGTCTCGGCACAGAGAACAGTTTTAGGTCAACGAGCTTACCCGGAGCTTACCCTCGACGCGTGGAAACCTGTATTTGCAGCACATCCTAGTGGTAGCCCTCTTTCCTTTCCAGCCTGCACAGCGCTCAGTGCACAGATCGCGGTGCTCTCTGCACCTGCCTTCCCTCTTCCCAGTACCACCGCCAAGCTTACAGCCTTGCAGGGAGCGAAGTGGCGGATAGGCGTGTCGCACACAAGAACGTGCCAGGACGAAAAGATGGTCCTCCGTTCTCCTGCTCCTTGCCCGAACTGTGTTGAAAGTCTTGCCCAGCGAAAAGCTACTCCAGCAAATGTTTCTCTCCTGACGCAGTTCGCTGAGCGAGAGCTACACGGACAGTTTGGACTCGGTGAAACAGCAAGAAAATGCTTGTCCGTCGAGCTGAAGGAAAATCCCTGCACAGCACACTGTGGCTGCGTGCAGTGTTCACGCTGAAGAGCGGCAAAGCTCCAAGCCATGGCTGGGCTTCACTTCTGTCCAGAGCACAGGAGGCGAAGAACGAAGCAGCTGGGCACCGGGCTCATGTACTCAGGGGAGCCAATTTCAAATGTGCAGCCAAGAGCTGCTTCACAAGCACATTCAGCTGAGAATGCTCTGGCTGCTTCAGAAAGGAAGGCGCAGCCCTTGCACTCCTGGACACAACCACGCCAGAAGCAGGTTCCTAAACCTTCCGTGCTGCAGAGTGCATGCACCTTGAGCACACGCAGAAGGACGCGTCCAGAAAGAAGGCGTTCTTCAAGTACCCCCCTCCTCCAGGCAGCCTTGAAACTGAGCACAACACACTGCGCCTCGGCAGCTTCCTTCTCACATAGACGGACCGTCCCCTTCTTCACTCTCGCACCTCCCTTGCCCACTTGCAGCAGCTGCTGCCAAAGAAAAAGGCTCCGGAAGTCAAAGCCTCTGCTGGGCTGCACTTTCCCCTTGCCTCACGTCAAAGCACCAGAAACTCTCGGCTGCACTCTGTATTTCCAGTCTCCGCTGCATCTACCACTGTCATCGCTGCATCTCCAAGCATCAAGCTGGGCACAATTCTTTCCAGGGAAAGCTGGAAGAGAAATAGGTAGCAGCACAAGTAGCCGCAGGTTGAACTTTCTGTTTTCAAGTGCTAACGTGAATCCGCACACAAGCGAGGGACAGCCACGCTTCCTCTTGCAGCCCGTGCGCTGTGCACAGCAGCTCCGTGCTCTGCCTTCATTCTTATGCTCTTCGGAGCAGGTCGTGCTTTCATTCTGCCGGAGTCGAACCATCGTCTACTTGGCGCACAGAGCACTCTGCCGGCAGCGAAGTGCTCCAGCCGACTGCTTCTGCCGAACCACGCCTGGAATATGCACTTTCCCTCGCAGCGACATACACCAGCATACTCGGTCTTTCTTCTCGTCCAAATGTAAAGGGAAAGAGCCTCAGCTATGTCTGGCACAGAGAACAGTTTTAGGTCAACGAGCTTACCCGGAGCTTACCCTCGACGTGTGGAAACCTGTATTTGCAGCACATCCTAGTGGTAGCCCTCTTTCCTTTCCAGCCTGCACAGCGCTCAGTGCACAGATCGCGGTGCTCTCTGCACCTGCCTTCCCTCTTCCCAGTACCACCGCCAAGCTTACAGCCTTGCAGGGAGCGAAGTGGCGGATAGGCGTGTCGCACACAAGAACGTGCCAGGACGAAAAGATGGTCCTCCTTTCTCCTGCTCCTTGCCCGAACTGTGGTGCTGTGTTGAAAGTCTTGCCCAGCGAAAAGCTACTCCAGCAAGTGTTTCTCTCCTGACGCAGTTCGCTGAGCGAGAGCTACACGGACAGTTTGGACTCAGTGAAACAGCAAGAAAATGCTTGTCCGTCGAGCTGAGGAAAATCCCTGCACAGCACACTGTGGCTGCGTGCAGTGTTCACGCTGAAGAGCGGCAAAGCTCCAAGCCATGGCTGGGCTTCACTTCTGTCCAGAGCACATGAGGCGAAGAACGAAGCAGCTGGGCACCGGGCTCATGTACTCAGGGGAGCCAATTTCAAATGTGCAGCCAAGAGCTGCTTCACAAGCACATTCAGCTGAGAATGCTCTGGCTGCTTCAGAAAGGAAGGCGCAGCCCTTGCACTCCTGGACACAAGCTGGGCAGAAGCAGGTTCCTAAACCTTCCGTGCTGCAGAGTGCATGCACCTTGAGCACACGCAGAAGGACGCGTCCAGAAAGAAGGCGTTCTTCAAGTACCCCCCTCCTCCAGGCAGCCTTGAAACTGAGCACAACACACTGCGCCTCGGCAGCTTCCTTCTCACATAGACGGACCGTCCCCTTCTTCACTCTCGCACCTCCCTTGCCCACTTGCAGCAGCTGCTGCCAAAGAAAAAGGCTCCAGAAGTCAAAGCCTCTGCTGGGCTGCACTTTCCCCTTGCCTCACGTCAAAGCACCAGAAACTCTCGGCTGCACTCCGTATTTCCAGTCTCCGCTGCATCTACCACTGTCATCTCTGCATCTCCAAGCATCAAGCTGGGCACAATTCTTTCCAGGGAAAGCTGGAAGAGAAATAGGTAGCAGCACAAGTAGCCGCAGGTTGAACTTTCTGTTTTCAAGTGCTAACGTGAATCCGCACACAAGCGAGAGGCAGCCACGCTTCCTCTTGCAGCCTGTGCCATGCGCATACCAGCTCCGTGCTCTGCGCCTTCATTGTGCCTGAGTGGAACCCGTGTCTACTTCTGGCACAGAGAGCACTCTGCCGGCAGAGAAATGCTCCAGGCTGCTGCCTCTGCCCAAACACGCCTGCGCTCTGCACTTTCTCTCTCAGCGCTAGGGAGCAGCACATTCGGTCTGCCTTGTAGCCTGAATCTGAACGGAAAGATTCTCAGCTAAGTCTCAGCACAGAGAACAGTTTTAGGTCAACGAGCTTACCTTACGCGGAGCTTACCCTCGACGCGTGGAAACCTGTATTTGCAGCACATCCTAGTGGTAGCCCTCTTTCCTTTCCAGCCTGCACAGCGCTCAATGCACAGATCGCGGTGCTCTCTGCACCTGCCTTCCCTCTTCCCAGTACCACCGCCAAGCTTACAGCCTTGCAGGGAGCGAAGTGGCGGATAGGCGTGTCGCACACAAGAACGTGCCAGGATGAAAAGATGGTCCTCCGTTCTCCTGCTCCTTGCCCGAACTGTGTTGAAGTCTTGCCCAGCGAAAAGCTACTCCAGCAAGTGTTTCTCTCCAAACGCAGTTCGCTGAGCGAGAGCTACACGGACAGTTTGGACTCGGTGAAACAGCAAGAAAATGCTTGTCCGTCGAGCTGAGGAAAATCCCTGCACAGCACACTGTGGCTGCGTGCAGTGTTCACGCTGAAGAGCGGCAAAGCTCCAAGCCATGGCTGGGCTTCAGTTCTGTCGAGAGCACATGAGGCGAAGAACCAAGCAGCTGGGCACCGGGCTCATGTACTCAGGGGAGCCAATTTCAAATGTGCAGCCAAGAGCTGCTTCACAAGCACATTCAGCTGAGAATGCTCTGGCTGCTTCAGAAAGGAAGGCGCAGCCCTTGCACTCCTGGACACAACCACGCCAGAAGCAGGTTCCTAAACCTTCCGTGCTGCAGAGTGCATGCACCTTGAGCACACGCAGAAGGACGCGTCCAGAAAGAAGGCGTTCTTCAAGTACCCCCCTCCTCCAGGCAGCCTTGAAACTGAGCACAACACACTGCGCCTCGGCAGCTTCCTTCTCACATAGACGGACCGTCCCCTTCTTCACTCTCGCACCTCCCTTGCCCACTTGCAGCAGCTGCTGCCAAAGAAAAAGGCTCCGGAAGTCAAAGCCTCTGCTGGGCTGCACTTTCCCCTTGCCTCACGTCAAAGCACCAGAAACTCTCGGCTGCACTCTGTATTTCCAGTCTCCGCTGCATCTACCACTGTCATCGCTGCATCTCCAAGCATCAAGCTGGGCACAATTCTTTCCAGGGAAAGCTGGAAGAGAAATAGGTAGCAGCACAAGTAGCCGCAGGTTGAACTTTCTGTTTTCAAGTGCTAACGTGAATCTGCACACAAGCGAGAGGCAGCCACGCTTCCTCTTGCAGCCTGTGCCATGCGCATACCAGCTCCGTGCTCTGCGCCTTCATTCTTATGCTCTTCGGACCAGGTGGCGCTTCCAATCTGCCGGAGTCGAACCGTTGTCTACTTCTGGCACAGAGAGCACTCTGCCGGCAGACAAACGCTCCAGGCTGCTGCCTCTGCCCAAACACACCTGGGCTCTGCACTTTCTCTCTCAGCGCTAGGTAGAAGCACATTCGGTCTGCCTTGTAGCCTGAATCTGAACGGAAAGATTCTCAGCTACGTCTCGCACAGAGAACAGTTTTAGGTCAACGAGCTTAGCCGGAGCTTACCCTCGACGCGTGGAAACCTATATTTGCAGCACATCCTAGTGGTAGCCCTCTTTCCTTTCCAGCCTGCACAGCGCCGGCAGATCGCGGTGCTCTCTGCACCTGCCTTCCCACTTCCCAGGACCACCGCCAAGCTTACAGCCTTGCAGGGAGCGAAGTGGCGGATAGGCGTCTCGCCCAGAAGAAGGTGCCAGGACCAAAAGATGGTCTTCTTTTCTCCTGCTCCTTGCCCGAATTGTGGTGCTGTGCGGAAAGTCTTGCCCAGCGAAAAGCTACTCCAGCAAGGGCTTCTCTCCAAACGCATTTCGCTGAGCGAGAGCTACACGGACAGTTTGGACTCGGTGAAACAGCAAGAAAATGCTTGTCCGTCGAGCTGAAGGAAAATCCCTGCACAGCACACTGTGGCTGCGTGCAGTGTTCACGCTGAAGAGCGGCAAAGCTCCAAGCCATGGCTGGGCTTCACTTCTGTCCAGAGCACAGGAGGCGAAGAACGAAGCAGCTGGGCACCGGGCTCATGTACTCAGGGGAGCCAATTTCAAATGTGCAGCCAAGAGCTGCTTCACAAGCACATTCAGCTGAGAATGCTCTGGCTGCTTCAGAAAGGAGGGCGCAGCCCTTGCACTCCTGGACACAACCACGCCAGAAGCAGGTTCCTAAACCTTCCGTGCTACAGAGTGCATGCACCTTGAGCACACGCAGAAGGACGCGTCCAGAAAGAAGGCGTTCTTCAAGTACCCCCCTCCTCCAGGCAGCCTTGAAACTGAGCACAACACACTGCGCCTCGGCAGCTTCCTTCTCACATAGACGGACCGTCCCCTTCTTCACTCTCGCACCTCCCTTGCCCACTTGCAGCAGCTGCTGCCAAAGAAAAAGGCTCCGGAAGTCAAAGCCTCTGCTGGGCTGCACTTTCCCCTTGCCTCACGTCAAAGCACCAGAAACTCTCGGCTGCACTCTGTATTTCCAGTCTCCGCTGCATCTACCACTGTCATCGCTGCATCTCCAAGCATCAAGCTGGGCACAATTCTTTCCAGGGAAAGCTGGAAGAGAAATAGGTAGCAGCACAAGTAGCCGCAGGTTGAACTTTCTGTTTTCAAGTGCTAACGTGAATCCGCACACAAGCGAGGGACAGCCACGCTTCCTCTTGCAGCCCGTGCGCTGTGCACAGCAGCTCCGTGCTCTGCCTTCATTCTTATGCTCTTCGGAGCAGGTCGTGCTTTCATTCTGCCGGAGTCGAACCATCGTCTACTTGGCGCACAGAGCACTCTGCCGGCAGCGAAGTGCTCCAGCCGACTGCTTCTGCCGAACCACGCCTGGAATATGCACTTTCCCTCGCAGCGACATACACCAGCATACTCGGTCTTTCTTCTCGTCCAAATGTAAAGGGAAAGAGCCTCAGCTATGTCTGGCACAGAGAACAGTTTTAGGTCAACGAGCTTACCCGGAGCTTACCCGCGACGTGTGGAAACCTGTATTTGCAGCACATCCTAGTGGTAGCCCTCTTTTCTTTCCAGCCTGCACAGCGCTCAGTGCACAGATCGCGGTGCTCTCTGCACCTGCCTTCCCTCTTCCCAGTACCACCGCCAAGCTTACAGCCTTGCAGGGAGCGAAGTGGCGGATAGGCGTCTCGCACACAAGAACGTGCCAGGATGAAAAGATGGTCCTCCTTTCTCCTGCTCCTTGCCCGAACTGTGGTGCTGTGTTGAAAGTCTTGCCCAGCGAAAAGCTACTCCAGCAAGGGCTTCTCTCCAAACGCAGTTCGCTGAGCGAGAGCTACACGGACAGTTTGGACTCGGTGAAACAGCAAGAAAATGCTTGTCCGTCGAGCTGAAGGAAAATCCCTGCACAGCACACTGTGGCTGCGTGCAGTGTTCACGCTGAAGAGCGGCAAAGCTCCAAGCCATGGCTGGGCTTCACTTCTGTCCAGAGCACAGGAGGCGAAGAACGAAGCAGCTGGGCACCGGGCTCATGTACTCAGGGGAGCCAATTTCAAATGTGCAGCCAAGAGCTGCTTCACAAGCACATTCAGCTGAGAATGCTCTGGCTGCTTCAGAAAGGAAGGCGCAGCCCTTGCACTCCTGGACACAAGCTGGGCAGAAGCAGGTTCCTAAACCTTCCGTGCTGCAGAGTGCATGCACCTTGAGCACACGCAGAAGGACGCGTCCAGAAAGAAGGCGTTCTTCAAGTACCCCCCTCCTCCAGGCAGCCTTGAAACTGAGCACAACACACTGCGCCTCGGCAGCTTCCTTCTCACATAGACGGACCGTCCCCTTCTTCACTCTCGCACCTCCCTTGCCCACTTGCAGCAGCTGCTGCCAAAGAAAAAGGCTCCGGAAGTCAAAGCCTCTGCTGGGCTGCACTTTCCCCTTGCCTCACGTCAAAGCACCAGAAACTCTCGGCTGCACTCTGTATTTCCAGTCTCCGCTGCATCTACCACTGTCATCGCTGCATCTCCAAGCATCAAGCTGGGCACAATTCTTTCCAGGGAAAGCTGGAAGAGAAATAGGTAGCAGCACAAGTAGCCGCAGGTTGAACTTTCTGTTTTCAAGTGCTAACGTGAATCCGCACACAAGCGAGGGACAGCCACGCTTCCTCTTGCAGCCCGTGCGCTGTGCACAGCAGCTCCGTGCTCTGCCTTCATTCTTATGCTCTTCGGAGCAGGTCGTGCTTTCATTCTGCCGGAGTCGAACCATCGTCTACTTGGCGCACAGAGCACTCTGCCGGCAGCGAAGTGCTCCAGCCGACTGCTTCTGCCGAACCACGCCTGGAATATGCACTTTCCCTCGCAGCGACATACACCAGCATACTCGGTCTTTCTTCTCGTCCAAATGTAAAGGGAAAGAGCCTCAGCTATGTCTGGCACAGAGAACAGTTTTAGGTCAACGAGCTTACCCGGAGCTTACCCGCGACGTGTGGAAACCTGTATTTGCAGCACATCCTAGTGGTAGCCCTCTTTTCTTTCCAGCCTGCACAGCGCTCAGTGCACAGATCGCGGTGCTCTCTGCACCTGCCTTCCCTCTTCCCAGTACCACCGCCAAGCTTACAGCCTTGCAGGGAGCGAAGTGGCGGATAGGCGTCTCGCACACAAGAACGTGCCAGGATGAAAAGATGGTCCTCCTTTCTCCTGCTCCTTGCCCGAACTGTGGTGCTGTGTTGAAAGTCTTGCCCAGCGAAAAGCTACTCCAGCAAGGGCTTCTCTCCAAACGCAGTTCGCTGAGCGAGAGCTACACGGACAGTTTGGACTCGGTGAAACAGCAAGAAAATGCTTGTCCGTCGAGCTGAAGGAAAATCCCTGCACAGCACACTGTGGCTGCGTGCAGTGTTCACGCTGAAGAGCGGCAAAGCTCCAAGCCATGGCTGGGCTTCACTTCTGTCCAGAGCACATGAGGCGAAGAACGAAGCAGCTGGGCACCGGGCTCATGTACTCAGGGGAGCCAATTTCAAATGTGCAGCCAAGAGCTGCTTCACAAGCACATTCAGCTGAGAATGCTCTGGCTGCTTCAGAAAGGAAGGCGCAGCCCTTGCACTCCTGGACACAAGCTGGGCAGAAGCAGGTTCCTAAACCTTCCGTGCTGCAGAGTGCATGCACCTTGAGCACACGCAGAAGGACGCGTCCAGAAAGAAGGCGTTCTTCAAGTACCCCCCTCCTCCAGGCAGCCTTGAAACTGAGCACAACACACTGCGCCTCGGCAGCTTCCTTCTCACATAGACGGACCGTCCCCTTCTTCACTCTCGCACCTCCCTTGCCCACTTGCAGCAGCTGCTGCCAAAGAAAAAGGCTCCAGAAGTCAAAGCCTCTGCTGGGCTGCACTTTCCCCTTGCCTCACGTCAAAGCACCAGAAACTCTCGGCTGCACTCCGTATTTCCAGTCTCCGCTGCATCTACCACTGTCATCTCTGCATCTCCAAGCATCAAGCTGGGCACAATTCTTTCCAGGGAAAGCTGGAAGAGAAATAGGTAGCAGCACAAGTAGCCGCAGGTTGAACTTTCTGTTTTCAAGTGCTAACGTGAATCCGCACACAAGCGAGAGGCAGCCACGCTTCCTCTTGCAGCCTGTGCCATGCGCATACCAGCTCCGTGCTCTGCGCCTTCATTGTGCCTGAGTGGAACCCGTGTCTACTTCTGGCACAGAGAGCACTCTGCCGGCAGAGAAATGCTCCAGGCTGCTGCCTCTGCCCAAACACGCCTGCGCTCTGCACTTTCTCTCTCAGCGCTAGGGAGCAGCACATTCGGTCTGCCTTGTAGCCTGAATCTGAACGGAAAGATTCTCAGCTAAGTCTCAGCACAGAGAACAGTTTTAGGTCAACGAGCTTACCTTACGCGGAGCTTACCCTCGACGCGTGGAAACCTGTATTTGCAGCACATCCTAGTGGTAGCCCTCTTTCCTTTCCAGCCTGCACAGCGCTCAATGCACAGATCGCGGTGCTCTCTGCACCTGCCTTCCCTCTTCCCAGTACCACCGCCAAGCTTACAGCCTTGCAGGGAGCGAAGTGGCGGATAGGCGTCTCGCACACAAGAACGTGCCAGGATGAAAAGATGGTCCTCCGTTCTCCTGCTCCTTGCCCGAACTGTGTTGAAGTCTTGCCCAGCGAAAAGCTACTCCAGCAAGTGTTTCTCTCCAAACGCAGTTCGCTGAGCGAGAGCTACACGGACAGTTTGGACTCGGTGAAACAGCAAGAAAATGCTTGTCCGTCGAGCTGAGGAAAATCCCTGCACAGCACACTGTGGCTGCGTGCAGTGTTCACGCTGAAGAGCGGCAAAGCTCCAAGCCATGGCTGGGCTTCACTTCTGTCCAGAGCACATGAGGCGAAGAACCAAGCAGCTGGGCACCGGGCTCATGTACTCAGGGGAGCCAATTTCAAATGTGCAGCCAAGAGCTGCTTCACAAGCACATTCAGCTGAGAATGCTCTGGCTGCTTCAGAAAGGAAGGCGCAGCCCTTGCACTCCTGGACACAACCACGCCAGAAGCAGGTTCCTAAACCTTCCGTGCTACAGAGTGCATGCACCTTGAGCACACGCAGAAGGACGCGTCCAGAAAGAAGGCGTTCTTCAAGTACCCCCCTCCTCCAGGCAGCCTTGAAACTGAGCACAACACACTGCGCCTCGGCAGCTTCCTTCTCACATAGACGGACCGTCCCCTTCTTCACTCTCGCACCTCCCTTGCCCACTTGCAGCAGCTGCTGCCAAAGAAAAAGGCTCCGGAAGTCAAAGCCTCTGCTGGGCTGCACTTTCCCCTTGCCTCACGTCAAAGCACCAGAAACTCTCGGCTGCACTCTGTATTTCCAGTCTCCGCTGCATCTACCACTGTCATCGCTGCATCTCCAAGCATCAAGCTGGGCACAATTCTTTCCAGGGAAAGCTGGAAGAGAAATAGGTAGCAGCACAAGTAGCCGCAGGTTGAACTTTCTGTTTTCAAGTGCTAACGTGAATCTGCACACAAGCGAGAGGCAGCCACGCTTCCTCTTGCAGCCTGTGCCATGCGCATACCAGCTCCGTGCTCTGCGCCTTCATTCTTATGCTCTTCGGACCAGGTGGCGCTTCCAATCTGCCGGAGTCGAACCGTTGTCTACTTCTGGCACAGAGAGCACGGTGCCGGCAGACAAACGCTCGAGGCTGCTGCCTCTGCCCAAACACACCTGGGCTCTGCACTTTCTCTCTCAGCGCTAGGTAGAAGCACATTCGGTCTGCCTTGTAGCCTGAATCTGAACGGAAAGATTCTCAGCTACGTCTCGCACAGAGAACAGTTTTAGGTCAACGAGCTTACCCGGAGCTTACCCTCGACGCGTGGAAACCTATATTTGCAGCACATCCTAGTGGTAGCCCTCTTTCCTTTCCAGCCTGCACAGCGCCGGCAGATCGCGGTGCTCTCTGCACCTGCCTTCCCACTTCCCAGGACCACCGCCAAGCTTACAGCCTTGCAGGGAGCGAAGTGGCGGATAGGCGTCTCGCCCAGAAGAAGGTGCCAGGACCAAAAGATGGTCTTCTTTTCTCCTGCTCCTTGCCCGAATTGTGGTGCTGTGCGGAAAGTCTTGCCCAGCGAAAAGCTACTCCAGCAAGGGCTTCTCTCCAAACGCATTTCGCTGAGCGAGAGCTACACGGACAGTTTGGACTCGGTGAAACAGCAAGAAAATGCTTGTCCGTCGAGCTGAAGGAAAATCCCTGCACAGCACACTGTGGCTGCGTGCAGTGTTCACGCTGAAGAGCGGCAAAGCTCCAAGCCATGGCTGGGCTTCACTTCTGTCCAGAGCACAGGAGGCGAAGAACGAAGCAGCTGGGCACCGGGCTCATGTACTCAGGGGAGCCAATTTCAAATGTGCAGCCAAGAGCTGCTTCACAAGCACATTCAGCTGAGAATGCTCTGGCTGCTTCAGAAAGGAGGGCGCAGCCCTTGCACTCCTGGACACAACCACGCCAGAAGCAGGTTCCTAAACCTTCCGTGCTACAGAGTGCATGCACCTTGAGCACACGCAGAAGGACGCGTCCAGAAAGAAGGCGTTCTTCAAGTACCCCCCTCCTCCAGGCAGCCTTGAAACTGAGCACAACACACTGCGCCTCGGCAGCTTCCTTCTCACATAGACGGACCGTCCCCTTCTTCACTCTCGCACCTCCCTTGCCCACTTGCAGCAGCTGCTGCCAAAGAAAAAGGCTCCGGAAGTCAAAGCCTCTGCTGGGCTGCACTTTCCCCTTGCCTCACGTCAAAGCACCAGAAACTCTCGGCTGCACTCTGTATTTCCAGTCTCCGCTGCATCTACCACTGTCATCGCTGCATCTCCAAGCATCAAGCTGGGCACAATTCTTTCCAGGGAAAGCTGGAAGAGAAATAGGTAGCAGCACAAGTAGCCGCAGGTTGAACTTTCTGTTTTCAAGTGCTAACGTGAATCCGCACACAAGCGAGGGACAGCCACGCTTCCTCTTGCAGCCCGTGCGCTGTGCACAGCAGCTCCGTGCTCTGCCTTCATTCTTATGCTCTTCGGAGCAGGTCGTGCTTTCATTCTGCCGGAGTCGAACCATCGTCTACTTGGCGCACAGAGCACTCTGCCGGCAGCGAAGTGCTCCAGCCGACTGCTTCTGCCGAACCACGCCTGGAATATGCACTTTCCCTCGCAGCGACATACACCAGCATACTCGGTCTTTCTTCTCGTCCAAATGTAAAGGGAAAGAGCCTCAGCTATGTCTGGCACAGAGAACAGTTTTAGGTCAACGAGCTTACCCGGAGCTTACCCGCGACGTGTGGAAACCTGTATTTGCAGCACATCCTAGTGGTAGCCCTCTTTTCTTTCCAGCCTGCACAGCGCTCAGTGCACAGATCGCGGTGCTCTCTGCACCTGCCTTCCCTCTTCCCAGTACCACCGCCAAGCTTACAGCCTTGCAGGGAGCGAAGTGGCGGATAGGCGTGTCGCACACAAGAACGTGCCAGGATGAAAAGATGGTCCTCCTTTCTCCTGCTCCTTGCCCGAACTGTGGTGCTGTGTTGAAAGTCTTGCCCAGCGAAAAGCTACTCCAGCAAGGGCTTCTCTCCAAACGCAGTTCGCTGAGCGAGAGCTACACGGACAGTTTGGACTCGGTGAAACAGCAAGAAAATGCTTGTCCGTCGAGCTGAAGGAAAATCCCTGCACAGCACACTGTGGCTGCGTGCAGTGTTCACGCTGAAGAGCGGCAAAGCTCCAAGCCATGGCTGGGCTTCACTTCTGTCCAGAGCACAGGAGGCGAAGAACGAAGCAGCTGGGCACCGGGCTCATGTACTCAGGGGAGCCAATTTCAAATGTGCAGCCAAGAGCTGCTTCACAAGCACATTCAGCTGAGAATGCTCTGGCTGCTTCAGAAAGGAAGGCGCAGCCCTTGCACTCCTGGACACAAGCTGGGCAGAAGCAGGTTCCTAAACCTTCCGTGCTGCAGAGTGCATGCACCTTGAGCACACGCAGAAGGACGCGTCCAGAAAGAAGGCGTTCTTCAAGTACCCCCCTCCTCCAGGCAGCCTTGAAACTGAGCACAACACACTGCGCCTCGGCAGCTTCCTTCTCACATAGACGGACCGTGCCCTTCTTCACTCTCGCAGCTCCCTTGCCCACTTGCAGCAGCTGCTGCCAAAGAAAAAGGCTCCGGAAGTCAAAGCCTCTGCTGGGCTGCACTTTCCCCTTGCCTCACGTCAAAGCACCAGAAACTCTCGGCTGCACTCTGTATTTCCAGTCTCCGCTGCATCTACCACTGTCATCTCTGCATCTCCAAGCATCAAGCTGGGCACAATTCTTTCCAGGGAAAGCTGGAAGAGAAATAGGTAGCAGCACAAGTAGCCGCAGGTTGAACTTTCTGTTTTCAAGTGCTAACGTGAATCCGCACACAAGCGAGAGGCAGCCACGCTTCCTCTTGCAGCCTGTGCCATGCGCATACCAGCTCCGTGCTCTGCGCCTTCATTCTTATGCTCTTCGGACCAGGTGGCGCTTCCAATCTGCCGGAGTCGAACCGTTGTCTACTTCTGGCACAGAGAGCACGGTGCCGGCAGACAAACGCTCCAGGCTGCTGCCTCTGCCCAAACACGCCTGGGCTCTGCACTTTCTCTCTCAGCGCTAGGGAGCAGCACATTCGGTCTGCCTTGTAGCCTGAATCTGAACGGAAAGATTCTCAGCTAAGTCTCGGCACAGAGAACAGTTTTAGGTCAACGAGCTTACCCGGAGCTTACCCTCGACTCGTGGAAACCTGTATTTGCAGCACATCCTAGTGGTAGCCCTCTTTCCTTTCCAGCCTGCACAGCGCTCAGTGCACAGATCGCGGTGCTCTCTGCACCTGCCTTCCCTCTTCCCAGTACCACCGCCAAGCTTACAGCCTTGCAGGGAGCGAAGTGGCGGATAGGCGTGTCGCACACAAGAACGTGCCAGGACGAAAAGATGGTCCTCCGTTCTCCTGCTCCTTGCCCGAACTGTGTTGAAAGTCTTGCCCAGCGAAAAGCTACTCCAGCAAATGTTTCTCTCCTGACGCAGTTCGCTGAGCGAGAGCTACACGGACAGTTTGGACTCGGTGAAACAGCAAGAAAATGCTTGTCCGTCGAGCTGAAGGAAAATCCCTGCACAGCACACTGTGGCTGCGTGCAGTGTTCACGCTGAAGAGCAGCAAAGCTCCAAGCCATGGCTGGGCTTCACTTCTGTCCAGAGCACAGGAGGCGAAGAACGAAGCAGCTGGGCACCGGGCTCATGTACTCAGGGGAGCCAATTTCAAATGTGCAGCCAAGAGCTGCTTCACAAGCACATTCAGCTGAGAATGCTCTGGCTGCTTCAGAAAGGAAGGCGCAGCCCTTGCACTCCTGGACACAACCACGCCAGAAGCAGGTTCCTAAACCTTCCGTGCTACAGAGTGCATGCACCTTGAGCACACGCAGAAGGACGCGTCCAGAAAGAAGGCGTTCTTCAAGTACCCCCCTCCTCCAGGCAGCCTTGAAACTGAGCACAACACACTGCGCCTCGGCAGCTTCCTTCTCACATAGACGGACCGTCCCCTTCTTCACTCTCGCAGCTCCCTTGCCCACTTGCAGCAGCTGCTGCCAAAGAAAAAGGCTCCGGAAGTCAAAGCCTCTGCTGGGCTGCACTTTCCCCTTGCCTCACGTCAAAGCACCAGAAACTCTCGGCTGCACTCTGTATTTCCAGTCTCCGCTGCATCTACCACTGTCATCGCTGCATCTCCAAGCATCAAGCTGGGCACAATTCTTTCCAGGGAAAGCTGGAAGAGAAATAGGTAGCAGCACAAGTAGCCGCAGGTTGAACTTTCTGTTTTCAAGTGCTAACGTGAATCCGCACACAAGCGAGGGACAGCCACGCTTCCTCTTGCAGCCCGTGCGCTGTGCACAGCAGCTCCGTGCTCTGCCTTCATTCTTATGCTCTTCGGAGCAGGTCGTGCTTTCATTCTGCCGGAGTCGAACCATCGTCTACTTGGCGCACAGAGCACTCTGCCGGCAGCGAAGTGCTCCAGCCGACTGCTTCTGCCGAACCACGCCTGGAATATGCACTTTCCCTCGCAGCGACATACACCAGCATACTCGGTCTTTCTTCTCGTCCAAATGTAAAGGGAAAGAGCCTCAGCTATGTCTGGCACAGAGAACAGTTTTAGGTCAACGAGCTTACCCGGAGCTTACCCTCGACGTGTGGAAACCTGTATTTGCAGCACATCCTAGTGGTAGCCCTCTTTCCTTTCCAGCCTGCACAGCGCTCAGTGCACAGATCGCGGTGCTCTCTGCACCTGCCTTCCCTCTTCCCAGTACCACCGCCAAGCTTACAGCCTTGCAGGGAGCGAAGTGGCGGATAGGCGTGTCGCACACAAGAACGTGCCAGGACGAAAAGATGGTCCTCCTTTCTCCTGCTCCTTGCCCGAACTGTGGTGCTGTGTTGAAAGTCTTGCCCAGCGAAAAGCTACTCCAGCAAGTGTTTCTCTCCAAACGCAGTTCGCTGAGCGAGAGCTACACGGACAGTTTGGACTCGGTGAAACAGCAAGAAAATGCTTGTCCGTCGAGCTGAGGAAAATCCCTGCACAGCACACTGTGGCTGCGTGCAGTGTTCACGCTGAAGAGCGGCAAAGCTCCAAGCCATGGCTGGGCTTCACTTCTGTCCAGAGCACATGAGGCGAAGAACGAAGCAGCTGGGCACCGGGCTCATGTACTCAGGGGAGCCAATTTCAAATGTGCAGCCAAGAGCTGCTTCACAAGCACATTCAGCTGAGAATGCTCTGGCTGCTTCAGAAAGGAAGGCGCAGCCCTTGCACTCCTGGACACAACCACGCCAGAAGCAGGTTCCTAAACCTTCCGTGCTGCAGAGTGCATGCACCTTGAGCACACGCAGAAGGACGCGTCCAGAAAGAAGGCGTTCTTCAAGTACCCCCCTCCTCCAGGCAGCCTTGAAACTGAGCACAACACACTGCGCCTCGGCAGCTTCCTTCTCACATAGACGGACCGTCCCCTTCTTCACTCTCGCACCTCCCTTGCCCACTTGCAGCAGCTGCTGCCAAAGAAAAAGGCTCCAGAAGTCAAAGCCTCTGCTGGGCTGCACTTTCCCCTTGCCTCACGTCAAAGCACCAGAAACTCTCGGCTGCACTCCGTATTTCCAGTCTCCGCTGCATCTACCACTGTCATCTCTGCATCTCCAAGCATCAAGCTGGGCACAATTCTTTCCAGGGAAAGCTGGAAGAGAAATAGGTAGCAGCACAAGTAGCCGCAGGTTGAACTTTCTGTTTTCAAGTGCTAACGTGAATCCGCACACAAGCGAGAGGCAGCCACGCTTCCTCTTGCAGCCCGTGCGCTGTGCACAGCAGCTCCGTGCTCTGCCTTCATTCTTATGCTCTTCGGAGCAGGTCGTGCTTTCATTCTGCCGGAGTCGAACCATCGTCTACTTGGCGCACAGAGCACTCTGCCGGCAGCGAAGTGCTCCAGCCGACTGCTTCTGCCGAACCACGCCTGGAATATGCACTTTCCCTCGCAGCGACATACACCAGCATACTCGGTCTTTCTTCTCGTCCAAATGTAAAGGGAAAGAGCCTCAGCTATGTCTGGCACAGAGAACAGTTTTAGGTCAACGAGCTTACCCGGAGCTTACCCGCGACGTGTGGAAACCTGTATTTGCAGCACATCCTAGTGGTAGCCCTCTTTCCTTTCCAGCCTGCACAGCGCTCAGTGCACAGATCGCGGTGCTCTCTGCACCTGCCTTCCCTCTTCCCAGTACCACCGCCAAGCTTACAGCCTTGCAGGGAGCGAAGTGGCGGATAGGCGTGTCGCACACAAGAACGTGCCAGGACGAAAAGATGGTCCTCCTTTCTCCTGCTCCTTGCCCGAACTGTGGTGCTGTGTTGAAAGTCTTGCCCAGCGAAAAGCTACTCCAGCAAGTGTTTCTCTCCAAACGCAGTTCGCTGAGCGAGAGCTACACGGACAGTTTGGACTCGGTGAAACAGCAAGAAAATGCTTGTCCGTCGAGCTGAAGGAAAATCCCTGCACAGCACACTGTGGCTGCGTGCAGTGTTCACGCTGAAGAGCGGCAAAGCTCCAAGCCATGGCTGGGCTTCACTTCTGTCCAGAGCACAGGAGGCGAAGAACGAAGCAGCTGGGCACCGGGCTCATGTACTCAGGGGAGCCAATTTCAAATGTGCAGCCAAGAGCTGCTTCACAAGCACATTCAGCTGAGAATGCTCTGGCTGCTTCAGAAAGGAAGGCGCAGCCCTTGCACTCCTGGACACAAGCTGGGCAGAAGCAGGTTCCTAAACCTTCCGTGCTACAGAGTGCATGCACCTTGAGCACACGCAGAAGGACGCGTCCAGAAAGAAGGCGTTCTTCAAGTACCCCCCTCCTCCAGGCAGCCTTGAAACTGAGCACAACACACTGCGCCTCGGCAGCTTCCTTCTCACATAGACGGACCGTCCCCTTCTTCACTCTCGCAGCTCCCTTGCCCACTTGCAGCAGCTGCTGCCAAAGAAAAAGGCTCCGGAAGTCAAAGCCTCTGCTGGGCTGCACTTTCCCCTTGCCTCACGTCAAAGCACCAGAAACTCTCGGCTGCACTCTGTATTTCCAGTCTCCGCTGCATCTACCACTGTCATCTCTGCATCTCCAAGCATCAAGCTGGGCACAATTCTTTCCAGGGAAAGCTGGAAGAGAAATAGGTAGCAGCACAAGTAGCCGCAGGTTGAACTTTCTGTTTTCAAGTGCTAACGTGAATCCGCACACAAGCGAGAGGCAGCCACGCTTCCTCTTGCAGCCTGTGCCATGCGCATACCAGCTCCGTGCTCTGCGCCTTCATTCTTATGCTCTTCGGACCAGGTGGCGCTTCCAATCTGCCGGAGTCGAACCGTTGTCTACTTCTGGCACAGAGAGCACGGTGCCGGCAGACAAACGCTCCAGGCTGCTGCCTCTGCCCAAACACGCCTGGGCTCTGCACTTTCTCTCTCAGCGCTAGGGAGCAGCACATTCGGTCTGCCTTGTAGCCTGAATCTGAACGGAAAGATTCTCAGCTAAGTCTCGGCATAGAGAACAGTTTTAGGTCAACGAGCTTACCCGGAGCTTACCCTCGACTCGTGGAAACCTGTATTTGCAGCACATCCTAGTGGTAGCCCTCTTTCCTTTCCAGCCTGCACAGCGCTCAGTGCACAGATCGCGGTGCTCTCTGCACCTGCCTTCCCTCTTCCCAGTACCACCGCCAAGCTTACAGCCTTGCAGGGAGCGAAGTGGCGGATAGGCGTGTCGCACACAAGAACGTGCCAGGACGAAAAGATGGTCCTCCGTTCTCCTGCTCCTTGCCCGAACTGTGTTGAAAGTCTTGCCCAGCGAAAAGCTACTCCAGCAAATGTTTCTCTCCAAACGCAGTTCGCTGAGCGAGAGCTACACGGACAGTTTGGACTCGGTGAAACAGCAAGAAAATGCTTGTCCGTCGAGCTGAAGGAAAATCCCTGCACAGCACACTGTGGCTGCGTGCAGTGTTCACGCTGAAGAGCGGCAAAGCTCCAAGCCATGGCTGGGCTTCACTTCTGTCCAGAGCACAGGAGGCGAAGAACGAAGCAGCTGGGCACCGGGCTCATGTACTCAGGGGAGCCAATTTCAAATGTGCAGCCAAGAGCTGCTTCACAAGCACATTCAGCTGAGAATGCTCTGGCTGCTTCAGAAAGGAAGGCGCAGCCCTTGCACTCCTGGACACAACCACGCCAGAAGCAGGTTCCTAAACCTTCCGTGCTACAGAGTGCATGCACCTTGAGCACACGCAGAAGGACGCGTCCAGAAAGAAGGCGTTCTTCAAGTACCCCCCTCCTCCAGGCAGCCTTGAAACTGAGCACAACACACTGCGCCTCGGCAGCTTCCTTCTCACATAGACGGACCGTCCCCTTCTTCACTCTCGCACCTCCCTTGCCCACTTGCAGCAGCTGCTGCCAAAGAAAAAGGCTCCGGAAGTCAAAGCCTCTGCTGGGCTGCACTTTCCCCTTGCCTCACGTCAAAGCACCAGAAACTCTCGGCTGCACTCTGTATTTCCAGTCTCCGCTGCATCTACCACTGTCATCGCTGCATCTCCAAGCATCAAGCTGGGCACAATTCTTTCCAGGGAAAGCTGGAAGAGAAATAGGTAGCAGCACAAGTAGCCGCAGGTTGAACTTTCTGTTTTCAAGTGCTAACGTGAATCCGCACACAAGCGAGGGACAGCCACGCTTCCTCTTGCAGCCCGTGCGCTGTGCACAGCAGCTCCGTGCTCTGCCTTCATTCTTATGCTCTTCGGAGCAGGTCGTGCTTTCATTCTGCCGGAGTCGAACCATCGTCTACTTGGCGCACAGAGCACTCTGCCGGCAGCGAAGTGCTCCAGCCGACTGCTTCTGCCGAACCACGCCTGGAATATGCACTTTCCCTCGCAGCGACATACACCAGCATACTCGGTCTTTCTTCTCGTCCAAATGTAAAGGGAAAGAGCCTCAGCTATGTCTGGCACAGAGAACAGTTTTAGGTCAACGAGCTTACCCGGAGCTTACCCTCGACGTGTGGAAACCTGTATTTGCAGCACATCCTAGTGGTAGCCCTCTTTCCTTTCCAGCCTGCACAGCGCTCAGTGCACAGATCGCGGTGCTCTCTGCACCTGCCTTCCCTCTTCCCAGTACCACCGCCAAGCTTACAGCCTTGCAGGGAGCGAAGTGGCGGATAGGCGTGTCGCACACAAGAACGTGCCAGGACGAAAAGATGGTCCTCCTTTCTCCTGCTCCTTGCCCGAACTGTGGTGCTGTGTTGAAAGTCTTGCCCAGCGAAAAGCTACTCCAGCAAGTGTTTCTCTCCAAACGCAGTTCGCTGAGCGAGAGCTACACGGACAGTTTGGACTCGGTGAAACAGCAAGAAAATGCTTGTCCGTCGAGCTGAGGAAAATCCCTGCACAGCACACTGTGGCTGCGTGCAGTGTTCACGCTGAAGAGCGGCAAAGCTCCAAGCCATGGCTGGGCTTCACTTCTGTCCAGAGCACAGGAGGCGAAGAACGAAGCAGCTGGGCACCGGGCTCATGTACTCAGGGGAGCCAATTTCAAATGTGCAGCCAAGAGCTGCTTCACAAGCACATTCAGCTGAGAATGCTCTGGCTGCTTCAGAAAGGAAGGCGCAGCCCTTGCACTCCTGGACACAAGCTGGGCAGAAGCAGGTTCCTAAACCTTCCGTGCTGCAGAGTGCATGCACCTTGAGCACACGCAGAAGGACGCGTCCAGAAAGAAGGCGTTCTTCAAGTACCCCCCTCCTCCAGGCAGCCTTGAAACTGAGCACAACACACTGCGCCTCGGCAGCTTCCTTCTCACATAGACGGACCGTCCCCTTCTTCACTCTCGCACCTCCCTTGCCCACTTGCAGCAGCTGCTGCCAAAGAAAAAGGCTCCGGAAGTCAAAGCCTCTGCTGGGCTGCACTTTCCCCTTGCCTCACGTCAAAGCACCAGAAACTCTCGGCTGCACTCCGTATTTCCAGTCTCCGCTGCATCTACCACTGTCATCTCTGCATCTCCAAGCATCAAGCTGGGCACAATTCTTTCCAGGGAAAGCTGGAAGAGAAATAGGTAGCAGCACAAGTAGCCGCAGGTTGAACTTTCTGTTTTCAAGTGCTAACGTGAATCCGCACACAAGCGAGAGGCAGCCACGCTTCCTCTTGCAGCCTGTGCCATGCGCATACCAGCTCCGTGCTCTGCGCCTTCATTCTTATGCTCTTCGGACCAGGTGGCGCTTCCAATCTGCCGGAGTCGAACCGTTGTCTACTTCTGGCACAGAGAGCACGGTGCCGGCAGACAAACGCTCCAGGCTGCTGCCTCTGCCCAAACACGCCTGGGCTCTGCACTTTCTCTCTCAGCGCTAGGGAGCAGCACATTCGGTCTGCCTTGTAGCCTGAATCTGAACGGAAAGATTCTCAGCTAAGTCTCGGCACAGAGAACAGTTTTAGGTCAACGAGCTTACCCGGAGCTTACCCTCGACTCGTGGAAACCTGTATTTGCAGCACATCCTAGTGGTAGCCCTCTTTCCTTTCCAGCCTGCACAGCGCTCAGTGCACAGATCGCGGTGCTCTCTGCACCTGCCTTCCCTCTTCCCAGTACCACCGCCAAGCTTACAGCCTTGCAGGGAGCGAAGTGGCGGATAGGCGTGTCGCACACAAGAACGTGCCAGGACGAAAAGATGGTCCTCCGTTCTCCTGCTCCTTGCCCGAACTGTGTTGAAAGTCTTGCCCAGCGAAAAGCTACTCCAGCAAATGTTTCTCTCCTGACGCAGTTCGCTGAGCGAGAGCTACACGGACAGTTTGGACTCGGTGAAACAGCAAGAAAATGCTTGTCCGTCGAGCTGAAGGAAAATCCCTGCACAGCACACTGTGGCTGCGTGCAGTGTTCACGCTGAAGAGCGGCAAAGCTCCAAGCCATGGCTGGGCTTCACTTCTGTCCAGAGCACAGGAGGCGAAGAACGAAGCAGCTGGGCACCGGGCTCATGTACTCAGGGGAGCCAATTTCAAATGTGCAGCCAAGAGCTGCTTCACAAGCACATTCAGCTGAGAATGCTCTGGCTGCTTCAGAAAGGAAGGCGCAGCCCTTGCACTCCTGGACACAACCACGCCAGAAGCAGGTTCCTAAACCTTCCGTGCTGCAGAGTGCATGCACCTTGAGCACACGCAGAAGGACGCGTCCAGAAAGAAGGCGTTCTTCAAGTACCCCCCTCCTCCAGGCAGCCTTGAAACTGAGCACAACACACTGCGCCTCGGCAGCTTCCTTCTCACATAGACGGACCGTCCCCTTCTTCACTCTCGCACCTCCCTTGCCCACTTGCAGCAGCTGCTGCCAAAGAAAAAGGCTCCGGAAGTCAAAGCCTCTGCTGGGCTGCACTTTCCCCTTGCCTCACGTCAAAGCACCAGAAACTCTCGGCTGCACTCTGTATTTCCAGTCTCCGCTGCATCTACCACTGTCATCGCTGCATCTCCAAGCATCAAGCTGGGCACAATTCTTTCCAGGGAAAGCTGGAAGAGAAATAGGTAGCAGCACAAGTAGCCGCAGGTTGAACTTTCTGTTTTCAAGTGCTAACGTGAATCCGCACACAAGCGAGGGACAGCCACGCTTCCTCTTGCAGCCCGTGCGCTGTGCACAGCAGCTCCGTGCTCTGCCTTCATTCTTATGCTCTTCGGAGCAGGTCGTGCTTTCATTCTGCCGGAGTCGAACCATCGTCTACTTGGCGCACAGAGCACTCTGCCGGCAGCGAAGTGCTCCAGCCGACTGCTTCTGCCGAACCACGCCTGGAATATGCACTTTCCCTCGCAGCGACATACACCAGCATACTCGGTCTTTCTTCTCGTCCAAATGTAAAGGGAAAGAGCCTCAGCTATGTCTGGCACAGAGAACAGTTTTAGGTCAACGAGCTTACCCGGAGCTTACCCTCGACGTGTGGAAACCTGTATTTGCAGCACATCCTAGTGGTAGCCCTCTTTCCTTTCCAGCCTGCACAGCGCTCAGTGCACAGATCGCGGTGCTCTCTGCACCTGCCTTCCCTCTTCCCAGTACCACCGCCAAGCTTACAGCCTTGCAGGGAGCGAAGTGGCGGATAGGCGTGTCGCACACAAGAACGTGCCAGGACGAAAAGATGGTCCTCCTTTCTCCTGCTCCTTGCCCGAACTGTGGTGCTGTGTTGAAAGTCTTGCCCAGCGAAAAGCTACTCCAGCAAGTGTTTCTCTCCAAACGCAGTTCGCTGAGCGAGAGCTACACGGACAGTTTGGACTCGGTGAAACAGCAAGAAAATGCTTGTCCGTCGAGCTGAGGAAAATCCCTGCACAGCACACTGTGGCTGCGTGCAGTGTTCACGCTGAAGAGCGGCAAAGCTCCAAGCCATGGCTGGGCTTCACTTCTGTCCAGAGCACATGAGGCGAAGAACGAAGCAGCTGGGCACCGGGCTCATGTACTCAGGGGAGCCAATTTCAAATGTGCAGCCAAGAGCTGCTTCACAAGCACATTCAGCTGAGAATGCTCTGGCTGCTTCAGAAAGGAAGGCGCAGCCCTTGCACTCCTGGACACAAGCTGGGCAGAAGCAGGTTCCTAAACCTTCCGTGCTGCAGAGTGCATGCACCTTGAGCACACGCAGAAGGACGCGTCCAGAAAGAAGGCGTTCTTCAAGTACCCCCCTCCTCCAGGCAGCCTTGAAACTGAGCACAACACACTGCGCCTCGGCAGCTTCCTTCTCACATAGACGGACCGTCCCCTTCTTCACTCTCGCACCTCCCTTGCCCACTTGCAGCAGCTGCTGCCAAAGAAAAAGGCTCCAGAAGTCAAAGCCTCTGCTGGGCTGCACTTTCCCCTTGCCTCACGTCAAAGCACCAGAAACTCTCGGCTGCACTCCGTATTTCCAGTCTCCGCTGCATCTACCACTGTCATCTCTGCATCTCCAAGCATCAAGCTGGGCACAATTCTTTCCAGGGAAAGCTGGAAGAGAAATAGGTAGCAGCACAAGTAGCCGCAGGTTGAACTTTCTGTTTTCAAGTGCTAACGTGAATCCGCACACAAGCGAGAGGCAGCCACGCTTCCTCTTGCAGCCTGTGCCATGCGCATACCAGCTCCGTGCTCTGCGCCTTCATTCTTATGCTCTTCGGACCAGGTGGCGCTTCCAATCTGCCGGAGTCGAACCGTTGTCTACTTCTGGCACAGAGAGCACGGTGCCGGCAGACAAACGCTCCAGGCTGCTGCCTCTGCCCAAACACGCCTGCGCTCTGCACTTTCTCTCTCAGCGCTAGGGAGCAGCACATTCGGTCTGCCTTGTAGCCTGAATCTGAACGGAAAGATTCTCAGCTAAGTCTCGGCACAGAGAACAGTTTTAGGTCAACGAGCTTACCCGGAGCTTACCCTCGACTCGTGGAAACCTGTATTTGCAGCACATCCTAGTGGTAGCCCTCTTTCCTTTCCAGCCTGCACAGCGCTCAGTGCACAGATCGCGGTGCTCTCTGCACCTGCCTTCCCTCTTCCCAGTACCACCGCCAAGCTTACAGCCTTGCAGGGAGCGAAGTGGCGGATAGGCGTGTCGCACACAAGAACGTGCCAGGACGAAAAGATGGTCCTCCGTTCTCCTGCTCCTTGCCCGAACTGTGTTGAAAGTCTTGCCCAGCGAAAAGCTACTCCAGCAAATGTTTCTCTCCTGACGCAGTTCGCTGAGCGAGAGCTACACGGACAGTTTGGACTCGGTGAAACAGCAAGAAAATGCTTGTCCGTCGAGCTGAAGGAAAATCCCTGCACAGCACACTGTGGCTGCGTGCAGTGTTCACGCTGAAGAGCGGCAAAGCTCCAAGCCATGGCTGGGCTTCACTTCTGTCCAGAGCACAGGAGGCGAAGAACGAAGCAGCTGGGCACCGGGCTCATGTACTCAGGGGAGCCAATTTCAAATGTGCAGCCAAGAGCTGCTTCACAAGCACATTCAGCTGAGAATGCTCTGGCTGCTTCAGAAAGGAAGGCGCAGCCCTTGCACTCCTGGACACAACCACGCCAGAAGCAGGTTCCTAAACCTTCCGTGCTACAGAGTGCATGCACCTTGAGCACACGCAGAAGGACGCGTCCAGAAAGAAGGCGTTCTTCAAGTACCCCCCTCCTCCAGGCAGCCTTGAAACTGAGCACAACACACTGCGCCTCGGCAGCTTCCTTCTCACATAGACGGACCGTCCCCTTCTTCACTCTCGCACCTCCCTTGCCCACTTGCAGCAGCTGCTGCCAAAGAAAAAGGCTCCGGAAGTCAAAGCCTCTGCTGGGCTGCACTTTCCCCTTGCCTCACGTCAAAGCACCAGAAACTCTCGGCTGCACTCTGTATTTCCAGTCTCCGCTGCATCTACTACTGTCATCGCTGCATCTCCAAGCATCAAGCTGGGCACAATTCTTTCCAGGGAAAGCTGGAAGAGAAATAGGTAGCAGCACAAGTAGCCGCAGGTTGAACTTTCTGTTTTCAAGTGCTAACGTGAATCCGCACACAAGCGAGGGACAGCCACGCTTCCTCTTGCAGCCCGTGCGCTGTGCACAGCAGCTCCGTGCTCTGCCTTCATTCTTATGCTCTTCGGAGCAGGTCGTGCTTTCATTCTGCCGGAGTCGAACCATCGTCTACTTGGCGCACAGAGCACTCTGCCGGCAGCGAAGTGCTCCAGCCGACTGCTTCTGCCGAACCACGCCTGGAATATGCACTTTCCCTCGCAGCGACATACACCAGCATACTCGGTCTTTCTTCTCGTCCAAATGTAAAGGGAAAGAGCCTCAGCTATGTCTGGCACAGAGAACAGTTTTAGGTCAACGAGCTTACCCGGAGCTTACCCTCGACGTGTGGAAACCTGTATTTGCAGCACATCCTAGTGGTAGCCCTCTTTCCTTTCCAGCCTGCACAGCGCTCAGTGCACAGATCGCGGTGCTCTCTGCACCTGCCTTCCCTCTTCCCAGTACCACCGCCAAGCTTACAGCCTTGCAGGGAGCGAAGTGGCGGATAGGCGTGTCGCACACAAGAACGTGCCAGGACGAAAAGATGGTCCTCCTTTCTCCTGCTCCTTGCCCGAACTGTGGTGCTGTGTTGAAAGTCTTGCCCAGCGAAAAGCTACTCCAGCAAGTGTTTCTCTCCAAACGCAGTTCGCTGAGCGAGAGCTACACGGACAGTTTGGACTCGGTGAAACAGCAAGAAAATGCTTGTCCGTCGAGCTGAGGAAAATCCCTGCACAGCACACTGTGGCTGCGTGCAGTGTTCACGCTGAAGAGCGGCAAAGCTCCAAGCCATGGCTGGGCTTCACTTCTGTCCAGAGCACAGGAGGCGAAGAACGAAGCAGCTGGGCACCGGGCTCATGTACTCAGGGGAGCCAATTTCAAATGTGCAGCCAAGAGCTGCTTCACAAGCACATTCAGCTGAGAATGCTCTGGCTGCTTCAGAAAGGAAGGCGCAGCCCTTGCACTCCTGGACACAAGCTGGGCAGAAGCAGGTTCCTAAACCTTCCGTGCTGCAGAGTGCATGCACCTTGAGCACACGCAGAAGGACGCGTCCAGAAAGAAGGCGTTCTTCAAGTACCCCCCTCCTCCAGGCAGCCTTGAAACTGAGCACAACACACTGCGCCTCGGCAGCTTCCTTCTCACATAGACGGACCGTCCCCTTCTTCACTCTCGCACCTCCCTTGCCCACTTGCAGCAGCTGCTGCCAAAGAAAAAGGCTCCGGAAGTCAAAGCCTCTGCTGGGCTGCACTTTCCCCTTGCCTCACGTCAAAGCACCAGAAACTCTCGGCTGCACTCCGTATTTCCAGTCTCCGCTGCATCTACCACTGTCATCTCTGCATCTCCAAGCATCAAGCTGGGCACAATTCTTTCCAGGGAAAGCTGGAAGAGAAATAGGTAGCAGCACAAGTAGCCGCAGGTTGAACTTTCTGTTTTCAAGTGCTAACGTGAATCCGCACACAAGCGAGAGGCAGCCACGCTTCCTCTTGCAGCCTGTGCCATGCGCATACCAGCTCCGTGCTCTGCGCCTTCATTGTGCCTGAGTGGAACCGTTGTCTACTTCTGGCACAGAGAGCACTCTGCCGGCAGAGAAATGCTCCAGGCTGCTGCCTCTGCCCAAACACGCCTGCGCTCTGCACTTTCTCTCTCAGCGCTAGGGAGCAGCACATTCGGTCTGCCTTGTAGCCTGAATCTGAACGGAAAGATTCTCAGCTAAGTCTCAGCACAGAGAACAGTTTTAGGTCAACGAGCTTACCTTACGCGGAGCTTACCCTCGACGCGTGGAAACCTGTATTTGCAGCACATCCTAGTGGTAGCCCTCTTTCCTTTCCAGCCTGCACAGCGCTCAATGCACAGATCGCGGTGCTCTCTGCACCTGCCTTCCCTCTTCCCAGTACCACCGCCAAGCTTACAGCCTTGCAGGGAGCGAAGTGGCGGATAGGCGTGTCGCACACAAGAACGTGCCAGGATGAAAAGATGGTCCTCCGTTCTCCTGCTCCTTGCCCGAACTGTGTTGAAGTCTTGCCCAGCGAAAAGCTACTCCAGCAAGTGTTTCTCTCCAAACGCAGTTCGCTGAGCGAGAGCTACACGGACAGTTTGGACTCGGTGAAACAGCAAGAAAATGCTTGTCCGTCGAGCTGAGGAAAATCCCTGCACAGCACACTGTGGCTGCGTGCAGTGTTCACGCTGAAGAGCGGCAAAGCTCCAAGCCATGGCTGGGCTTCACTTCTGTCGAGAGCACATGAGGCGAAGAACCAAGCAGCTGGGCACCGGGCTCATGTACTCAGGGGAGCCAATTTCAAATGTGCAGCCAAGAGCTGCTTCACAAGCACATTCAGCTGAGAATGCTCTGGCTGCTTCAGAAAGGAAGGCGCAGCCCTTGCACTCCTGGACACAACCACGCCAGAAGCAGGTTCCTAAACCTTCCGTGCTGCAGAGTGCATGCACCTTGAGCACACGCAGAAGGACGCGTCCAGAAAGAAGGCGTTCTTCAAGTACCCCCCTCCTCCAGGCAGCCTTGAAACTGAGCACAACACACTGCGCCTCGGCAGCTTCCTTCTCACATAGACGGACCGTCCCCTTCTTCACTCTCGCACCTCCCTTGCCCACTTGCAGCAGCTGCTGCCAAAGAAAAAGGCTCCGGAAGTCAAAGCCTCTGCTGGGCTGCACTTTCCCCTTGCCTCACGTCAAAGCACCAGAAACTCTCGGCTGCACTCTGTATTTCCAGTCTCCGCTGCATCTACCACTGTCATCGCTGCATCTCCAAGCATCAAGCTGGGCACAATTCTTTCCAGGGAAAGCTGGAAGAGAAATAGGTAGCAGCACAAGTAGCCGCAGGTTGAACTTTCTGTTTTCAAGTGCTAACGTGAATCTGCACACAAGCGAGGGGCAGCCACGCTTCCTCTTGCAGCCTGTGCCATGCGCATACCAGCTCCGTGCTCTGCGCCTTCATTCTTATGCTCTTCGGACCAGGTGGCGCTTCCAATCTGCCGGAGTCGAACCGTTGTCTACTTCTGGCACAGAGAGCACTCTGCCGGCAGACAAACGCTCCAGGCTGCTGCCTCTGCCCAAACACACCTGGGCTCTGCACTTTCTCTCTCAGCGCTAGGTAGAAGCACATTCGGTCTGCCTTGTAGCCTGAATCTGAACGGAAAGATTCTCAGCTACGTCTCGCACAGAGAACAGTTTTAGGTCAACGAGCTTACGCGGAGCTTACCCTCGACGCGTGGAAACCTATATTTGCAGCACATCCTAGTGGTAGCCCTCTTTCCTTTCCAGCCTGCACAGCGCCGGCAGATCGCGGTGCTCTCTGCACCTGCCTTCCCACTTCCCAGGACCACCGCCAAGCTTACAGCCTTGCAGGGAGCGAAGTGGCGGATAGGCGTCTCGCCCAGAAGAAGGTGCCAGGACCAAAAGATGGTCTTCTTTTCTCCTGCTCCTTGCCCGAATTGTGGTGCTGTGCGGAAAGTCTTGCCCAGCGAAAAGCTACTCCAGCAAGGGCTTCTCTCCAAACGCATTTCGCTGACCGAGAGCTACACGGACAGTTTGGACTCGGTGAAACAGCAAGAAAATGCTTGTCCGTCGAGCTGAAGGAAAATCCCTGCACAGCACACTGTGGCTGCGTGCAGTGTTCACGCTGAAGAGCGGCAAAGCTCCAAGCCATGGCTGGGCTTCACTTCTGTCCAGAGCACAGGAGGCGAAGAACGAAGCAGCTGGGCACCGGGCTCATGTACTCAGGGGAGCCAATTTCAAATGTGCAGCCAAGAGCTGCTTCACAAGCACATTCAGCTGAGAATGCTCTGGCTGCTTCAGAAAGGAGGGCGCAGCCCTTGCACTCCTGGACACAACCACGCCAGAAGCAGGTTCCTAAACCTTCCGTGCTACAGAGTGCATGCACCTTGAGCACACGCAGAAGGACGCGTCCAGAAAGAAGGCGTTCTTCAAGTACCCCCCTCCTCCAGGCAGCCTTGAAACTGAGCACAACACACTGCGCCTCGGCAGCTTCCTTCTCACATAGACGGACCGTCCCCTTCTTCACTCTCGCACCTCCCTTGCCCACTTGCAGCAGCTGCTGCCAAAGAAAAAGGCTCCGGAAGTCAAAGCCTCTGCTGGGCTGCACTTTCCCCTTGCCTCACGTCAAAGCACCAGAAACTCTCGGCTGCACTCTGTATTTCCAGTCTCCGCTGCATCTACCACTGTCATCGCTGCATCTCCAAGCATCAAGCTGGGCACAATTCTTTCCAGGGAAAGCTGGAAGAGAAATAGGTAGCAGCACAAGTAGCCGCAGGTTGAACTTTCTGTTTTCAAGTGCTAACGTGAATCCGCACACAAGCGAGGGACAGCCACGCTTCCTCTTGCAGCCCGTGCGCTGTGCACAGCAGCTCCGTGCTCTGCCTTCATTCTTATGCTCTTCGGAGCAGGTCGTGCTTTCATTCTGCCGGAGTCGAACCATCGTCTACTTGGCGCACAGAGCACTCTGCCGGCAGCGAAGTGCTCCAGCCGACTGCTTCTGCCGAACCACGCCTGGAATATGCACTTTCCCTCGCAGCGACATACACCAGCATACTCGGTCTTTCTTCTCGTCCAAATGTAAAGGGAAAGAGCCTCAGCTATGTCTGGCACAGAGAACAGTTTTAGGTCAACGAGCTTACCCGGAGCTTACCCGCGACGTGTGGAAACCTGTATTTGCAGCACATCCTAGTGGTAGCCCTCTTTTCTTTCCAGCCTGCACAGCGCTCAGTGCACAGATCGCGGTGCTCTCTGCACCTGCCTTCCCTCTTCCCAGTACCACCGCCAAGCTTACAGCCTTGCAGGGAGCGAAGTGGCGGATAGGCGTGTCGCACACAAGAACGTGCCAGGATGAAAAGATGGTCCTCCGTTCTCCTGCTCCTTGCCCGAACTGTGGTGCTGTGTTGAAAGTCTTGCCCAGCGAAAAGCTACTCCAGCAAGTGTTTCTCTCCAAACGCAGTTCGCTGAGCGAGAGCTACACGGACAGTTTGGACTCGGTGAAACAGCAAGAAAATGCTTGTCCGTCGAGCTGAAGGAAAATCCCTGCACAGCACACTGTGGCTGCGTGCAGTGTTCACGCTGAAGAGCGGCAAAGCTCCAAGCCATGGCTGGGCTTCACTTCTGTCCAGAGCACAGGAGGCGAAGAACGAAGCAGCTGGGCACCGGGCTCATGTACTCAGGGGAGCCAATTTCAAATGTGCAGCCAAGAGCTGCTTCACAAGCACATTCAGCTGAGAATGCTCTGGCTGCTTCAGAAAGGAAGGCGCAGCCCTTGCACTCCTGGACACAACCACGCCAGAAGCAGGTTCCTAAACCTTCCGTGCTACAGAGTGCATGCACCTTGAGCACACGCAGAAGGACGCGTCCAGAAAGAAGGCGTTCTTCAAGTACCCCCCTCCTCCAGGCAGCCTTGAAACTGAGCACAACACACTGCGCCTCGGCAGCTTCCTTCTCACATAGACGGACCGTCCCCTTCTTCACTCTCGCACCTCCCTTGCCCACTTGCAGCAGCTGCTGCCAAAGAAAAAGGCTCCGGAAGTCAAAGCCTCTGCTGGGCTGCACTTTCCCCTTGCCTCACGTCAAAGCACCAGAAACTCTCGGCTGCACTCTGTATTTCCAGTCTCCGCTGCATCTACCACTGTCATCGCTGCATCTCCAAGCATCAAGCTGGGCACAATTCTTTCCAGGGAAAGCTGGAAGAGAAATAGGTAGCAGCACAAGTAGCCGCAGGTTGAACTTTCTGTTTTCAAGTGCTAACGTGAATCCGCACACAAGCGAGGGACAGCCACGCTTCCTCTTGCAGCCCGTGCGCTGTGCACAGCAGCTCCGTGCTCTGCCTTCATTCTTATGCTCTTCGGAGCAGGTCGTGCTTTCATTCTGCCGGAGTCGAACCATCGTCTACTTGGCGCACAGAGCACTCTGCCGGCAGCGAAGTGCTCCAGCCGACTGCTTCTGCCGAACCACGCCTGGAATATGCACTTTCCCTCGCAGCGACATACACCAGCATACTCGGTCTTTCTTCTCGTCCAAATGTAAAGGGAAAGAGCCTCAGCTATGTCTGGCACAGAGAACAGTTTTAGGTCAACGAGCTTACCCGGAGCTTACCCGCGACGTGTGGAAACCTGTATTTGCAGCACATCCTAGTGGTAGCCCTCTTTTCTTTCCAGCCTGCACAGCGCTCAGTGCACAGATCGCGGTGCTCTCTGCACCTGCCTTCCCTCTTCCCAGTACCACCGCCAAGCTTACAGCCTTGCAGGGAGCGAAGTGGCGGATAGGCGTGTCGCACACAAGAACGTGCCAGGATGAAAAGATGGTCCTCCTTTCTCCTGCTCCTTGCCCGAACTGTGGTGCTGTGTTGAAAGTCTTGCCCAGCGAAAAGCTACTCCAGCAAGTGTTTCTCTCCAAACGCAGTTCGCTGAGCGAGAGCTACACGGACAGTTTGGACTCGGTGAAACAGCAAGAAAATGCTTGTCCGTCGAGCTGAAGGAAAATCCCTGCACAGCACACTGTGGCTGCGTGCAGTGTTCACGCTGAAGAGCGGCAAAGCTCCAAGCCATGGCTGGGCTTCACTTCTGTCCAGAGCACAGGAGGCGAAGAACGAAGCAGCTGGGCACCGGGCTCATGTACTCAGGGGAGCCAATTTCAAATGTGCAGCCAAGAGCTGCTTCACAAGCACATTCAGCTGAGAATGCTCTGGCTGCTTCAGAAAGGAAGGCGCAGCCCTTGCACTCCTGGACACAAGCTGGGCAGAAGCAGGTTCCTAAACCTTCCGTGCTGCAGAGTGCATGCACCTTGAGCACACGCAGAAGGACGCGTCCAGAAAGAAGGCGTTCTTCAAGTACCCCCCTCCTCCAGGCAGCCTTGAAACTGAGCACAACACACTGCGCCTCGGCAGCTTCCTTCTCACATAGACGGACCGTCCCCTTCTTCACTCTCGCACCTCCCTTGCCCACTTGCAGCAGCTGCTGCCAAAGAAAAAGGCTCCGGAAGTCAAAGCCTCTGCTGGGCTGCACTTTCCCCTTGCCTCACGTCAAAGCACCAGAAACTCTCGGCTGCACTCTGTATTTCCAGTCTCCGCTGCATCTACCACTGTCATCGCTGCATCTCCAAGCATCAAGCTGGGCACAATTCTTTCCAGGGAAAGCTGGAAGAGAAATAGGTAGCAGCACAAGTAGCCGCAGGTTGAACTTTCTGTTTTCAAGTGCTAACGTGAATCCGCACACAAGCGAGGGACAGCCACGCTTCCTCTTGCAGCCCGTGCGCTGTGCACAGCAGCTCCGTGCTCTGCCTTCATTCTTATGCTCTTCGGAGCAGGTCGTGCTTTCATTCTGCCGGAGTCGAACCATCGTCTACTTGGCGCACAGAGCACTCTGCCGGCAGCGAAGTGCTCCAGCCGACTGCTTCTGCCGAACCACGCCTGGAATATGCACTTTCCCTCGCAGCGACATACACCAGCATACTCGGTCTTTCTTCTCGTCCAAATGTAAAGGGAAAGAGCCTCAGCTATGTCTGGCACAGAGAACAGTTTTAGGTCAACGAGCTTACCCGGAGCTTACCCTCGACGTGTGGAAACCTGTATTTGCAGCACATCCTAGTGGTAGCCCTCTTTCCTTTCCAGCCTGCACAGCGCTCAGTGCACAGATCGCGGTGCTCTCTGCACCTGCCTTCCCTCTTCCCAGTACCACCGCCAAGCTTACAGCCTTGCAGGGAGCGAAGTGGCGGATAGGCGTGTCGCACACAAGAACGTGCCAGGACGAAAAGATGGTCCTCCTTTCTCCTGCTCCTTGCCCGAACTGTGGTGCTGTGTTGAAAGTCTTGCCCAGCGAAAAGCTACTCCAGCAAGTGTTTCTCTCCAAACGCAGTTCGCTGAGCGAGAGCTACACGGACAGTTTGGACTCGGTGAAACAGCAAGAAAATGCTTGTCCGTCGAGCTGAGGAAAATCCCTGCACAGCACACTGTGGCTGCGTGCAGTGTTCACGCTGAAGAGCGGCAAAGCTCCAAGCCATGGCTGGGCTTCACTTCTGTCCAGAGCACAGGAGGCGAAGAACGAAGCAGCTGGGCACCGGGCTCATGTACTCAGGGGAGCCAATTTCAAATGTGCAGCCAAGAGCTGCTTCACAAGCACATTCAGCTGAGAATGCTCTGGCTGCTTCAGAAAGGAAGGCGCAGCCCTTGCACTCCTGGACACAAGCTGGGCAGAAGCAGGTTCCTAAACCTTCCGTGCTGCAGAGTGCATGCACCTTGAGCACACGCAGAAGGACGCGTCCAGAAAGAAGGCGTTCTTCAAGTACCCCCCTCCTCCAGGCAGCCTTGAAACTGAGCACAACACACTGCGCCTCGGCAGCTTCCTTCTCACATAGACGGACCGTCCCCTTCTTCACTCTCGCACCTCCCTTGCCCACTTGCAGCAGCTGCTGCCAAAGAAAAAGGCTCCGGAAGTCAAAGCCTCTGCTGGGCTGCACTTTCCCCTTGCCTCACGTCAAAGCACCAGAAACTCTCGGCTGCACTCCGTATTTCCAGTCTCCGCTGCATCTACCACTGTCATCTCTGCATCTCCAAGCATCAAGCTGGGCACAATTCTTTCCAGGGAAAGCTGGAAGAGAAATAGGTAGCAGCACAAGTAGCCGCAGGTTGAACTTTCTGTTTTCAAGTGCTAACGTGAATCCGCACACAAGCGAGAGGCAGCCACGCTTCCTCTTGCAGCCTGTGCCATGCGCATACCAGCTCCGTGCTCTGCGCCTTCATTGTGCCTGAGTGGAACCGTTGTCTACTTCTGGCACAGAGAGCACTCTGCCGGCAGAGAAATGCTCCAGGCTGCTGCCTCTGCCCAAACACGCCTGCGCTCTGCACTTTCTCTCTCAGCGCTAGGGAGCAGCACATTCGGTCTGCCTTGTAGCCTGAATCTGAACGGAAAGATTCTCAGCTAAGTCTCAGCACAGAGAACAGTTTTAGGTCAACGAGCTTACCTTACGCGGAGCTTACCCTCGACGCGTGGAAACCTGTATTTGCAGCACATCCTAGTGGTAGCCCTCTTTCCTTTCCAGCCTGCACAGCGCTCAATGCACAGATCGCGGTGCTCTCTGCACCTGCCTTCCCTCTTCCCAGTACCACCGCCAAGCTTACAGCCTTGCAGGGAGCGAAGTGGCGGATAGGCGTGTCGCACACAAGAACGTGCCAGGATGAAAAGATGGTCCTCCGTTCTCCTGCTCCTTGCCCGAACTGTGTTGAAGTCTTGCCCAGCGAAAAGCTACTCCAGCAAGTGTTTCTCTCCAAACGCAGTTCGCTGAGCGAGAGCTACACGGACAGTTTGGACTCGGTGAAACAGCAAGAAAATGCTTGTCCGTCGAGCTGAGGAAAATCCCTGCACAGCACACTGTGGCTGCGTGCAGTGTTCACGCTGAAGAGCGGCAAAGCTCCAAGCCATGGCTGGGCTTCACTTCTGTCGAGAGCACATGAGGCGAAGAACCAAGCAGCTGGGCACCGGGCTCATGTACTCAGGGGAGCCAATTTCAAATGTGCAGCCAAGAGCTGCTTCACAAGCACATTCAGCTGAGAATGCTCTGGCTGCTTCAGAAAGGAAGGCGCAGCCCTTGCACTCCTGGACACAACCACGCCAGAAGCAGGTTCCTAAACCTTCCGTGCTGCAGAGTGCATGCACCTTGAGCACACGCAGAAGGACGCGTCCAGAAAGAAGGCGTTCTTCAAGTACCCCCCTCCTCCAGGCAGCCTTGAAACTGAGCACAACACACTGCGCCTCGGCAGCTTCCTTCTCACATAGACGGACCGTCCCCTTCTTCACTCTCGCACCTCCCTTGCCCACTTGCAGCAGCTGCTGCCAAAGAAAAAGGCTCCGGAAGTCAAAGCCTCTGCTGGGCTGCACTTTCCCCTTGCCTCACGTCAAAGCACCAGAAACTCTCGGCTGCACTCTGTATTTCCAGTCTCCGCTGCATCTACCACTGTCATCGCTGCATCTCCAAGCATCAAGCTGGGCACAATTCTTTCCAGGGAAAGCTGGAAGAGAAATAGGTAGCAGCACAAGTAGCCGCAGGTTGAACTTTCTGTTTTCAAGTGCTAACGTGAATCTGCACACAAGCGAGGGGCAGCCACGCTTCCTCTTGCAGCCTGTGCCATGCGCATACCAGCTCCGTGCTCTGCGCCTTCATTCTTATGCTCTTCGGACCAGGTGGCGCTTCCAATCTGCCGGAGTCGAACCGTTGTCTACTTCTGGCACAGAGAGCACTCTGCCGGCAGACAAACGCTCCAGGCTGCTGCCTCTGCCCAAACACACCTGGGCTCTGCACTTTCTCTCTCAGCGCTAGGTAGAAGCACATTCGGTCTGCCTTGTAGCCTGAATCTGAACGGAAAGATTCTCAGCTACGTCTCGCACAGAGAACAGTTTTAGGTCAACGAGCTTACGCGGAGCTTACCCTCGACGCGTGGAAACCTATATTTGCAGCACATCCTAGTGGTAGCCCTCTTTCCTTTCCAGCCTGCACAGCGCCGGCAGATCGCGGTGCTCTCTGCACCTGCCTTCCCACTTCCCAGGACCACCGCCAAGCTTACAGCCTTGCAGGGAGCGAAGTGGCGGATAGGCGTCTCGCCCAGAAGAAGGTGCCAGGACCAAAAGATGGTCTTCTTTTCTCCTGCTCCTTGCCCGAATTGTGGTGCTGTGCGGAAAGTCTTGCCCAGCGAAAAGCTACTCCAGCAAGGGCTTCTCTCCAAACGCATTTCGCTGACCGAGAGCTACACGGACAGTTTGGACTCGGTGAAACAGCAAGAAAATGCTTGTCCGTCGAGCTGAAGGAAAATCCCTGCACAGCACACTGTGGCTGCGTGCAGTGTTCACGCTGAAGAGCGGCAAAGCTCCAAGCCATGGCTGGGCTTCACTTCTGTCCAGAGCACAGGAGGCGAAGAACGAAGCAGCTGGGCACCGGGCTCATGTACTCAGGGGAGCCAATTTCAAATGTGCAGCCAAGAGCTGCTTCACAAGCACATTCAGCTGAGAATGCTCTGGCTGCTTCAGAAAGGAGGGCGCAGCCCTTGCACTCCTGGACACAACCACGCCAGAAGCAGGTTCCTAAACCTTCCGTGCTACAGAGTGCATGCACCTTGAGCACACGCAGAAGGACGCGTCCAGAAAGAAGGCGTTCTTCAAGTACCCCCCTCCTCCAGGCAGCCTTGAAACTGAGCACAACACACTGCGCCTCGGCAGCTTCCTTCTCACATAGACGGACCGTCCCCTTCTTCACTCTCGCACCTCCCTTGCCCACTTGCAGCAGCTGCTGCCAAAGAAAAAGGCTCCGGAAGTCAAAGCCTCTGCTGGGCTGCACTTTCCCCTTGCCTCACGTCAAAGCACCAGAAACTCTCGGCTGCACTCTGTATTTCCAGTCTCCGCTGCATCTACCACTGTCATCGCTGCATCTCCAAGCATCAAGCTGGGCACAATTCTTTCCAGGGAAAGCTGGAAGAGAAATAGGTAGCAGCACAAGTAGCCGCAGGTTGAACTTTCTGTTTTCAAGTGCTAACGTGAATCCGCACACAAGCGAGGGACAGCCACGCTTCCTCTTGCAGCCCGTGCGCTGTGCACAGCAGCTCCGTGCTCTGCCTTCATTCTTATGCTCTTCGGAGCAGGTCGTGCTTTCATTCTGCCGGAGTCGAACCATCGTCTACTTGGCGCACAGAGCACTCTGCCGGCAGCGAAGTGCTCCAGCCGACTGCTTCTGCCGAACCACGCCTGGAATATGCACTTTCCCTCGCAGCGACATACACCAGCATACTCGGTCTTTCTTCTCGTCCAAATGTAAAGGGAAAGAGCCTCAGCTATGTCTGGCACAGAGAACAGTTTTAGGTCAACGAGCTTACCCGGAGCTTACCCGCGACGTGTGGAAACCTGTATTTGCAGCACATCCTAGTGGTAGCCCTCTTTTCTTTCCAGCCTGCACAGCGCTCAGTGCACAGATCGCGGTGCTCTCTGCACCTGCCTTCCCTCTTCCCAGTACCACCGCCAAGCTTACAGCCTTGCAGGGAGCGAAGTGGCGGATAGGCGTGTCGCACACAAGAACGTGCCAGGATGAAAAGATGGTCCTCCGTTCTCCTGCTCCTTGCCCGAACTGTGGTGCTGTGTTGAAAGTCTTGCCCAGCGAAAAGCTACTCCAGCAAGTGTTTCTCTCCAAACGCAGTTCGCTGAGCGAGAGCTACACGGACAGTTTGGACTCGGTGAAACAGCAAGAAAATGCTTGTCCGTCGAGCTGAAGGAAAATCCCTGCACAGCACACTGTGGCTGCGTGCAGTGTTCACGCTGAAGAGCGGCAAAGCTCCAAGCCATGGCTGGGCTTCACTTCTGTCCAGAGCACAGGAGGCGAAGAACGAAGCAGCTGGGCACCGGGCTCATGTACTCAGGGGAGCCAATTTCAAATGTGCAGCCAAGAGCTGCTTCACAAGCACATTCAGCTGAGAATGCTCTGGCTGCTTCAGAAAGGAAGGCGCAGCCCTTGCACTCCTGGACACAACCACGCCAGAAGCAGGTTCCTAAACCTTCCGTGCTACAGAGTGCATGCACCTTGAGCACACGCAGAAGGACGCGTCCAGAAAGAAGGCGTTCTTCAAGTACCCCCCTCCTCCAGGCAGCCTTGAAACTGAGCACAACACACTGCGCCTCGGCAGCTTCCTTCTCACATAGACGGACCGTCCCCTTCTTCACTCTCGCACCTCCCTTGCCCACTTGCAGCAGCTGCTGCCAAAGAAAAAGGCTCCGGAAGTCAAAGCCTCTGCTGGGCTGCACTTTCCCCTTGCCTCACGTCAAAGCACCAGAAACTCTCGGCTGCACTCTGTATTTCCAGTCTCCGCTGCATCTACCACTGTCATCGCTGCATCTCCAAGCATCAAGCTGGGCACAATTCTTTCCAGGGAAAGCTGGAAGAGAAATAGGTAGCAGCACAAGTAGCCGCAGGTTGAACTTTCTGTTTTCAAGTGCTAACGTGAATCCGCACACAAGCGAGGGACAGCCACGCTTCCTCTTGCAGCCCGTGCGCTGTGCACAGCAGCTCCGTGCTCTGCCTTCATTCTTATGCTCTTCGGAGCAGGTCGTGCTTTCATTCTGCCGGAGTCGAACCATCGTCTACTTGGCGCACAGAGCACTCTGCCGGCAGCGAAGTGCTCCAGCCGACTGCTTCTGCCGAACCACGCCTGGAATATGCACTTTCCCTCGCAGCGACATACACCAGCATACTCGGTCTTTCTTCTCGTCCAAATGTAAAGGGAAAGAGCCTCAGCTATGTCTGGCACAGAGAACAGTTTTAGGTCAACGAGCTTACCCGGAGCTTACCCGCGACGTGTGGAAACCTGTATTTGCAGCACATCCTAGTGGTAGCCCTCTTTTCTTTCCAGCCTGCACAGCGCTCAGTGCACAGATCGCGGTGCTCTCTGCACCTGCCTTCCCTCTTCCCAGTACCACCGCCAAGCTTACAGCCTTGCAGGGAGCGAAGTGGCGGATAGGCGTGTCGCACACAAGAACGTGCCAGGATGAAAAGATGGTCCTCCTTTCTCCTGCTCCTTGCCCGAACTGTGGTGCTGTGTTGAAAGTCTTGCCCAGCGAAAAGCTACTCCAGCAAGTGTTTCTCTCCAAACGCAGTTCGCTGAGCGAGAGCTACACGGACAGTTTGGACTCGGTGAAACAGCAAGAAAATGCTTGTCCGTCGAGCTGAAGGAAAATCCCTGCACAGCACACTGTGGCTGCGTGCAGTGTTCACGCTGAAGAGCGGCAAAGCTCCAAGCCATGGCTGGGCTTCACTTCTGTCCAGAGCACAGGAGGCGAAGAACGAAGCAGCTGGGCACCGGGCTCATGTACTCAGGGGAGCCAATTTCAAATGTGCAGCCAAGAGCTGCTTCACAAGCACATTCAGCTGAGAATGCTCTGGCTGCTTCAGAAAGGAAGGCGCAGCCCTTGCACTCCTGGACACAAGCTGGGCAGAAGCAGGTTCCTAAACCTTCCGTGCTGCAGAGTGCATGCACCTTGAGCACACGCAGAAGGACGCGTCCAGAAAGAAGGCGTTCTTCAAGTACCCCCCTCCTCCAGGCAGCCTTGAAACTGAGCACAACACACTGCGCCTCGGCAGCTTCCTTCTCACATAGACGGACCGTCCCCTTCTTCACTCTCGCACCTCCCTTGCCCACTTGCAGCAGCTGCTGCCAAAGAAAAAGGCTCCGGAAGTCAAAGCCTCTGCTGGGCTGCACTTTCCCCTTGCCTCACGTCAAAGCACCAGAAACTCTCGGCTGCACTCTGTATTTCCAGTCTCCGCTGCATCTACCACTGTCATCGCTGCATCTCCAAGCATCAAGCTGGGCACAATTCTTTCCAGGGAAAGCTGGAAGAGAAATAGGTAGCAGCACAAGTAGCCGCAGGTTGAACTTTCTGTTTTCAAGTGCTAACGTGAATCCGCACACAAGCGAGGGACAGCCACGCTTCCTCTTGCAGCCCGTGCGCTGTGCACAGCAGCTCCGTGCTCTGCCTTCATTCTTATGCTCTTCGGAGCAGGTCGTGCTTTCATTCTGCCGGAGTCGAACCATCGTCTACTTGGCGCACAGAGCACTCTGCCGGCAGCGAAGTGCTCCAGCCGACTGCTTCTGCCGAACCACGCCTGGAATATGCACTTTCCCTCGCAGCGACATACACCAGCATACTCGGTCTTTCTTCTCGTCCAAATGTAAAGGGAAAGAGCCTCAGCTATGTCTGGCACAGAGAACAGTTTTAGGTCAACGAGCTTACCCGGAGCTTACCCTCGACGTGTGGAAACTGTATTTGCAGCACATCCTAGTGGTAGCCCTCTTTCCTTTCCAGCCTGCACAGCGCTCAGTGCACAGATCGCGGTGCTCTCTGCACCTGCCTTCCCTCTTCCCAGTACCACCGCCAAGCTTACAGCCTTGCAGGGAGCGAAGTGGCGGATAGGCGTGTCGCACACAAGAACGTGCCAGGACGAAAAGATGGTCCTCCTTTCTCCTGCTCCTTGCCCGAACTGTGGTGCTGTGTTGAAAGTCTTGCCCAGCGAAAAGCTACTCCAGCAAGTGTTTCTCTCCAAACGCAGTTCGCTGAGCGAGAGCTACACGGACAGTTTGGACTCGGTGAAACAGCAAGAAAATGCTTGTCCGTCGAGCTGAGGAAAATCCCTGCACAGCACACTGTGGCTGCGTGCAGTGTTCACGCTGAAGAGCGGCAAAGCTCCAAGCCATGGCTGGGCTTCACTTCTGTCCAGAGCACATGAGGCGAAGAACGAAGCAGCTGGGCACCGGGCTCATGTACTCAGGGGAGCCAATTTCAAATGTGCAGCCAAGAGCTGCTTCACAAGCACATTCAGCTGAGAATGCTCTGGCTGCTTCAGAAAGGAAGGCGCAGCCCTTGCACTCCTGGACACAAGCTGGGCAGAAGCAGGTTCCTAAACCTTCCGTGCTGCAGAGTGCATGCACCTTGAGCACACGCAGAAGGACGCGTCCAGAAAGAAGGCGTTCTTCAAGTACCCCCCTCCTCCAGGCAGCCTTGAAACTGAGCACAACACACTGCGCCTCGGCAGCTTCCTTCTCACATAGACGGACCGTCCCCTTCTTCACTCTCGCAGCTCCCTTGCCCACTTGCAGCAGCTGCTGCCAAAGAAAAAGGCTCCAGAAGTCAAAGCCTCTGCTGGGCTGCACTTTCCCCTTGCCTCACGTCAAAGCACCAGAAACTCTCGGCTGCACTCCGTATTTCCAGTCTCCGCTGCATCTACCACTGTCATCTCTGCATCTCCAAGCATCAAGCTGGGCACAATTCTTTCCAGGGAAAGCTGGAAGAGAAATAGGTAGCAGCACAAGTAGCCGCAGGTTGAACTTTCTGTTTTCAAGTGCTAACGTGAATCCGCACACAAGCGAGAGGCAGCCACGCTTCCTCTTGCAGCCTGTGCCATGCGCATACCAGCTGCGTGCTCTGCGCCTTCATTGTGCCTGAGTGGAACCCGTGTCTACTTCTGGCACAGAGAGCACTCTGCCGGCAGAGAAATGCTCCAGGCTGCTGCCTCTGCCCAAACACGCCTGCGCTCTGCACTTTCTCTCTCAGCGCTAGGGAGCAGCACATTCGGTCTGCCTTGTAGCCTGAATCTGAACGGAAAGATTCTCAGCTAAGTCTCGGCACAGAGAACAGTTTTAGGTCAACGAGCTTACCCGGAGCTTACCCTCGACTCGTGGAAACCTGTATTTGCAGCACATCCTAGTGGTAGCCCTCTTTCCTTTCCAGCCTGCACAGCGCTCAGTGCACAGATCGCGGTGCTCTCTGCACCTGCCTTCCCTCTTCCCAGTACCACCGCCAAGCTTACAGCCTTGCAGGGAGCGAAGTGGCGGATAGGCGTGTCGCACACAAGAACGTGCCAGGACGAAAAGATGGTCCTCCGTTCTCCTGCTCCTTGCCCGAACTGTGTTGAAAGTCTTGCCCAGCGAAAAGCTACTCCAGCAAATGTTTCTCTCCTGACGCAGTTCGCTGAGCGAGAGCTACACGGACAGTTTGGACTCGGTGAAACAGCAAGAAAATGCTTGTCCGTCGAGCTGAAGGAAAATCCCTGCACAGCACACTGTGGCTGCGTGCAGTGTTCACGCTGAAGAGCGGCAAAGCTCCAAGCCATGGCTGGGCTTCACTTCTGTCCAGAGCACAGGAGGCGAAGAACGAAGCAGCTGGGCACCGGGCTCATGTACTCAGGGGAGCCAATTTCAAATGTGCAGCCAAGAGCTGCTTCACAAGCACATTCAGCTGAGAATGCTCTGGCTGCTTCAGAAAGGAAGGCGCAGCCCTTGCACTCCTGGACACAAGCTGGGCAGAAGCAGGTTCCTAAACCTTCCGTGCTGCAGAGTGCATGCACCTTGAGCACACGCAGAAGGACGCGTCCAGAAAGAAGGCGTTCTTCAAGTACCCCCCTCCTCCAGGCAGCCTTGAAACTGAGCACAACACACTGCGCCTCGGCAGCTTCCTTCTCACATAGACGGACCGTCCCCTTCTTCACTCTCGCACCTCCCTTGCCCACTTGCAGCAGCTGCTGCCAAAGAAAAAGGCTCCGGAAGTCAAAGCCTCTGCTGGGCTGCACTTTCCCCTTGCCTCACGTCAAAGCACCAGAAACTCTCGGCTGCACTCTGTATTTCCAGTCTCCGCTGCATCTACCACTGTCATCGCTGCATCTCCAAGCATCAAGCTGGGCACAATTCTTTCCAGGGAAAGCTGGAAGAGAAATAGGTAGCAGCACAAGTAGCCGCAGGTTGAACTTTCTGTTTTCAAGTGCTAACGTGAATCCGCACACAAGCGAGGGACAGCCACGCTTCCTCTTGCAGCCCGTGCGCTGTGCACAGCAGCTCCGTGCTCTGCCTTCATTCTTATGCTCTTCGGAGCAGGTCGTGCTTTCATTCTGCCGGAGTCGAACCATCGTCTACTTGGCGCACAGAGCACTCTGCCGGCAGCGAAGTGCTCCAGCCGACTGCTTCTGCCGAACCACGCCTGGAATATGCACTTTCCCTCGCAGCGACATACACCAGCATACTCGGTCTTTCTTCTCGTCCAAATGTAAAGGGAAAGAGCCTCAGCTATGTCTGGCACAGAGAACAGTTTTAGGTCAACGAGCTTACCCGGAGCTTACCCTCGACGTGTGGAAACTGTATTTGCAGCACATCCTAGTGGTAGCCCTCTTTCCTTTCCAGCCTGCACAGCGCTCAGTGCACAGATCGCGGTGCTCTCTGCACCTGCCTTCCCTCTTCCCAGTACCACCGCCAAGCTTACAGCCTTGCAGGGAGCGAAGTGGCGGATAGGCGTGTCGCACACAAGAACGTGCCAGGACGAAAAGATGGTCCTCCTTTCTCCTGCTCCTTGCCCGAACTGTGGTGCTGTGTTGAAAGTCTTGCCCAGCGAAAAGCTACTCCAGCAAGTGTTTCTCTCCAAACGCAGTTCGCTGAGCGAGAGCTACACGGACAGTTTGGACTCGGTGAAACAGCAAGAAAATGCTTGTCCGTCGAGCTGAGGAAAATCCCTGCACAGCACACTGTGGCTGCGTGCAGTGTTCACGCTGAAGAGCGGCAAAGCTCCAAGCCATGGCTGGGCTTCACTTCTGTCCAGAGCACATGAGGCGAAGAACGAAGCAGCTGGGCACCGGGCTCATGTACTCAGGGGAGCCAATTTCAAATGTGCAGCCAAGAGCTGCTTCACAAGCACATTCAGCTGAGAATGCTCTGGCTGCTTCAGAAAGGAAGGCGCAGCCCTTGCACTCCTGGACACAAGCTGGGCAGAAGCAGGTTCCTAAACCTTCCGTGCTGCAGAGTGCATGCACCTTGAGCACACGCAGAAGGACGCGTCCAGAAAGAAGGCGTTCTTCAAGTACCCCCCTCCTCCAGGCAGCCTTGAAACTGAGCACAACACACTGCGCCTCGGCAGCTTCCTTCTCACATAGACGGACCGTCCCCTTCTTCACTCTCGCACCTCCCTTGCCCACTTGCAGCAGCTGCTGCCAAAGAAAAAGGCTCCAGAAGTCAAAGCCTCTGCTGGGCTGCACTTTCCCCTTGCCTCACGTCAAAGCACCAGAAACTCTCGGCTGCACTCCGTATTTCCAGTCTCCGCTGCATCTACCACTGTCATCTCTGCATCTCCAAGCATCAAGCTGGGCACAATTCTTTCCAGGGAAAGCTGGAAGAGAAATAGGTAGCAGCACAAGTAGCCGCAGGTTGAACTTTCTGTTTTCAAGTGCTAACGTGAATCCGCACACAAGCGAGAGGCAGCCACGCTTCCTCTTGCAGCCTGTGCCATGCGCATACCAGCTCCGTGCTCTGCGCCTTCATTGTGCCTGAGTGGAACCCGTGTCTACTTCTGGCACAGAGAGCACTCTGCCGGCAGAGAAATGCTCCAGGCTGCTGCCTCTGCCCAAACACGCCTGCGCTCTGCACTTTCTCTCTCAGCGCTAGGGAGCAGCACATTCGGTCTGCCTTGTAGCCTGAATCTGAACGGAAAGATTCTCAGCTAAGTCTCAGCACAGAGAACAGTTTTAGGTCAACGAGCTTACCTTACGCGGAGCTTACCCTCGACGCGTGGAAACCTGTATTTGCAGCACATCCTAGTGGTAGCCCTCTTTCCTTTCCAGCCTGCACAGCGCTCAATGCACAGATCGCGGTGCTCTCTGCACCTGCCTTCCCTCTTCCCAGTACCACCGCCAAGCTTACAGCCTTGCAGGGAGCGAAGTGGCGGATAGGCGTCTCGCACACAAGAACGTGCCAGGATGAAAAGATGGTCCTCCGTTCTCCTGCTCCTTGCCCGAACTGTGTTGAAGTCTTGCCCAGCGAAAAGCTACTCCAGCAAGTGTTTCTCTCCAAACGCAGTTCGCTGAGCGAGAGCTACACGGACAGTTTGGACTCGGTGAAACAGCAAGAAAATGCTTGTCCGTCGAGCTGAGGAAAATCCCTGCACAGCACACTGTGGCTGCGTGCAGTGTTCACGCTGAAGAGCGGCAAAGCTCCAAGCCATGGCTGGGCTTCACTTCTGTCCAGAGCACATGAGGCGAAGAACGAAGCAGCTGGGCACCGGGCTCATGTACTCAGGGGAGCCAATTTCAAATGTGCAGCCAAGAGCTGCTTCACAAGCACATTCAGCTGAGAATGCTCTGGCTGCTTCAGAAAGGAAGGCGCAGCCCTTGCACTCCTGGACACAAGCTGGGCAGAAGCAGGTTCCTAAACCTTCCGTGCTGCAGAGTGCATGCACCTTGAGCACACGCAGAAGGACGCGTCCAGAAAGAAGGCGTTCTTCAAGTACCCCCCTCCTCCAGGCAGCCTTGAAACTGAGCACAACACACTGCGCCTCGGCAGCTTCCTTCTCACATAGACGGACCGTCCCCTTCTTCACTCTCGCACCTCCCTTGCCCACTTGCAGCAGCTGCTGCCAAAGAAAAAGGCTCCGGAAGTCAAAGCCTCTGCTGGGCTGCACTTTCCCCTTGCCTCACGTCAAAGCACCAGAAACTCTCGGCTGCACTCTGTATTTCCAGTCTCCGCTGCATCTACCACTGTCATCGCTGCATCTCCAAGCATCAAGCTGGGCACAATTCTTTCCAGGGAAAGCTGGAAGAGAAATAGGTAGCAGCACAAGTAGCCGCAGGTTGAACTTTCTGTTTTCAAGTGCTAACGTGAATCTGCACACAAGCGAGAGGCAGCCACGCTTCCTCTTGCAGCCTGTGCCATGCGCATACCAGCTCCGTGCTCTGCGCCTTCATTCTTATGCTCTTCGGACCAGGTGGCGCTTCCAATCTGCCGGAGTCGAACCGTTGTCTACTTCTGGCACAGAGAGCACTCTGCCGGCAGACAAACGCTCCAGGCTGCTGCCTCTGCCCAAACACACCTGGGCTCTGCACTTTCTCTCTCAGCGCTAGGTAGAAGCACATTCGGTCTGCCTTGTAGCCTGAATCTGAACGGAAAGATTCTCAGCTACGTCTCGCACAGAGAACAGTTTTAGGTCAACGAGCTTACCCGGAGCTTACCCTCGACGCGTGGAAACCTATATTTGCAGCACATCCTAGTGGTAGCCCTCTTTCCTTTCCAGCCTGCACAGCGCCGGCAGATCGCGGTGCTCTCTGCACCTGCCTTCCCACTTCCCAGGACCACCGCCAAGCTTACAGCCTTGCAGGGAGCGAAGTGGCGGATAGGCGTCTCGCCCAGAAGAAGGTGCCAGGACCAAAAGATGGTCTTCTTTTCTCCTGCTCCTTGCCCGAATTGTGGTGCTGTGCGGAAAGTCTTGCCCAGCGAAAAGCTACTCCAGCAAGGGCTTCTCTCCAAACGCATTTCGCTGAGCGAGAGCTACACGGACAGTTTGGACTCGGTGAAACAGCAAGAAAATGCTTGTCCGTCGAGCTGAAGGAAAATCCCTGCACAGCACACTGTGGCTGCGTGCAGTGTTCACGCTGAAGAGCGGCAAAGCTCCAAGCCATGGCTGGGCTTCACTTCTGTCCAGAGCACAGGAGGCGAAGAACGAAGCAGCTGGGCACCGGGCTCATGTACTCAGGGGAGCCAATTTCAAATGTGCAGCCAAGAGCTGCTTCACAAGCACATTCAGCTGAGAATGCTCTGGCTGCTTCAGAAAGGAGGGCGCAGCCCTTGCACTCCTGGACACAACCACGCCAGAAGCAGGTTCCTAAACCTTCCGTGCTACAGAGTGCATGCACCTTGAGCACACGCAGAAGGACGCGTCCAGAAAGAAGGCGTTCTTCAAGTACCCCCCTCCTCCAGGCAGCCTTGAAACTGAGCACAACACACTGCGCCTCGGCAGCTTCCTTCTCACATAGACGGACCGTGCCCTTCTTCACTCTCGCAGCTCCCTTGCCCACTTGCAGCAGCTGCTGCCAAAGAAAAAGGCTCCGGAAGTCAAAGCCTCTGCTGGGCTGCACTTTCCCCTTGCCTCACGTCAAAGCACCAGAAACTCTCGGCTGCACTCTGTATTTCCAGTCTCCGCTGCATCTACCACTGTCATCGCTGCATCTCCAAGCATCAAGCTGGGCACAATTCTTTCCAGGGAAAGCTGGAAGAGAAATAGGTAGCAGCACAAGTAGCCGCAGGTTGAACTTTCTGTTTTCAAGTGCTAACGTGAATCCGCACACAAGCGAGGGACAGCCACGCTTCCTCTTGCAGCCCGTGCGCTGTGCACAGCAGCTCCGTGCTCTGCCTTCATTCTTATGCTCTTCGGAGCAGGTCGTGCTTTCATTCTGCCGGAGTCGAACCATCGTCTACTTGGCGCACAGAGCACTCTGCCGGCAGCGAAGTGCTCCAGCCGACTGCTTCTGCCGAACCACGCCTGGAATATGCACTTTCCCTCGCAGCGACATACACCAGCATACTCGGTCTTTCTTCTCGTCCAAATGTAAAGGGAAAGAGCCTCAGCTATGTCTGGCACAGAGAACAGTTTTAGGTCAACGAGCTTACCCGGAGCTTACCCTCGACGTGTGGAAACCTGTATTTGCAGCACATCCTAGTGGTAGCCCTCTTTTCTTTCCAGCCTGCACAGCGCTCAGTGCACAGATCGCGGTGCTCTCTGCACCTGCCTTCCCTCTTCCCAGTACCACCGCCAAGCTTACAGCCTTGCAGGGAGCGAAGTGGCGGATAGGCGTGTCGCACACAAGAACGTGCCAGGATGAAAAGATGGTCCTCCTTTCTCCTGCTCCTTGCCCGAACTGTGGTGCTGTGTTGAAAGTCTTGCCCAGCGAAAAGCTACTCCAGCAAGTGTTTCTCTCCAAACGCAGTTCGCTGAGCGAGAGCTACACGGACAGTTTGGACTCGGTGAAACAGCAAGAAAATGCTTGTCCGTCGAGCTGAAGGAAAATCCCTGCACAGCACACTGTGGCTGCGTGCAGTGTTCACGCTGAAGAGCGGCAAAGCTCCAAGCCATGGCTGGGCTTCACTTCTGTCCAGAGCACAGGAGGCGAAGAACGAAGCAGCTGGGCACCGGGCTCATGTACTCAGGGGAGCCAATTTCAAATGTGCAGCCAAGAGCTGCTTCACAAGCACATTCAGCTGAGAATGCTCTGGCTGCTTCAGAAAGGAAGGCGCAGCCCTTGCACTCCTGGACACAAGCTGGGCAGAAGCAGGTTCCTAAACCTTCCGTGCTGCAGAGTGCATGCACCTTGAGCACACGCAGAAGGACGCGTCCAGAAAGAAGGCGTTCTTCAAGTACCCCCCTCCTCCAGGCAGCCTTGAAACTGAGCACAACACACTGCGCCTCGGCAGCTTCCTTCTCACATAGACGGACCGTCCCCTTCTTCACTCTCGCACCTCCCTTGCCCACTTGCAGCAGCTGCTGCCAAAGAAAAAGGCTCCGGAAGTCAAAGCCTCTGCTGGGCTGCACTTTCCCCTTGCCTCACGTCAAAGCACCAGAAACTCTCGGCTGCACTCTGTATTTCCAGTCTCCGCTGCATCTACCACTGTCATCTCTGCATCTCCAAGCATCAAGCTGGGCACAATTCTTTCCAGGGAAAGCTGGAAGAGAAATAGGTAGCAGCACAAGTAGCCGCAGGTTGAACTTTCTGTTTTCAAGTGCTAACGTGAATCCGCACACAAGCGAGAGGCAGCCACGCTTCCTCTTGCAGCCTGTGCCATGCGCATACCAGCTCCGTGCTCTGCGCCTTCATTCTTATGCTCTTCGGACCAGGTGGCGCTTCCAATCTGCCGGAGTCGAACCGTTGTCTACTTCTGGCACAGAGAGCACGGTGCCGGCAGACAAACGCTCCAGGCTGCTGCCTCTGCCCAAACACGCCTGGGCTCTGCACTTTCTCTCTCAGCGCTAGGGAGCAGCACATTCGGTCTGCCTTGTAGCCTGAATCTGAACGGAAAGATTCTCAGCTAAGTCTCGGCACAGAGAACAGTTTTAGGTCAACGAGCTTACCCGGAGCTTACCCTCGACTCGTGGAAACCTGTATTTGCAGCACATCCTAGTGGTAGCCCTCTTTCCTTTCCAGCCTGCACAGCGCTCAGTGCACAGATCGCGGTGCTCTCTGCACCTGCCTTCCCTCTTCCCAGTACCACCGCCAAGCTTACAGCCTTGCAGGGAGCGAAGTGGCGGATAGGCGTGTCGCACACAAGAACGTGCCAGGACGAAAAGATGGTCCTCCGTTCTCCTGCTCCTTGCCCGAACTGTGTTGAAAGTCTTGCCCAGCGAAAAGCTACTCCAGCAAATGTTTCTCTCCTGACGCAGTTCGCTGAGCGAGAGCTACACGGACAGTTTGGACTCGGTGAAACAGCAAGAAAATGCTTGTCCGTCGAGCTGAAGGAAAATCCCTGCACAGCACACTGTGGCTGCGTGCAGTGTTCACGCTGAAGAGCGGCAAAGCTCCAAGCCATGGCTGGGCTTCACTTCTGTCCAGAGCACAGGAGGCGAAGAACGAAGCAGCTGGGCACCGGGCTCATGTACTCAGGGGAGCCAATTTCAAATGTGCAGCCAAGAGCTGCTTCACAAGCACATTCAGCTGAGAATGCTCTGGCTGCTTCAGAAAGGAAGGCGCAGCCCTTGCACTCCTGGACACAACCACGCCAGAAGCAGGTTCCTAAACCTTCCGTGCTGCAGAGTGCATGCACCTTGAGCACACGCAGAAGGACGCGTCCAGAAAGAAGGCGTTCTTCAAGTACCCCCCTCCTCCAGGCAGCCTTGAAACTGAGCACAACACACTGCGCCTCGGCAGCTTCCTTCTCACATAGACGGACCGTCCCCTTCTTCACTCTCGCACCTCCCTTGCCCACTTGCAGCAGCTGCTGCCAAAGAAAAAGGCTCCGGAAGTCAAAGCCTCTGCTGGGCTGCACTTTCCCCTTGCCTCACGTCAAAGCACCAGAAACTCTCGGCTGCACTCTGTATTTCCAGTCTCCGCTGCATCTACCACTGTCATCGCTGCATCTCCAAGCATCAAGCTGGGCACAATTCTTTCCAGGGAAAGCTGGAAGAGAAATAGGTAGCAGCACAAGTAGCCGCAGGTTGAACTTTCTGTTTTCAAGTGCTAACGTGAATCCGCACACAAGCGAGGGACAGCCACGCTTCCTCTTGCAGCCCGTGCGCTGTGCACAGCAGCTCCGTGCTCTGCCTTCATTCTTATGCTCTTCGGAGCAGGTCGTGCTTTCATTCTGCCGGAGTCGAACCATCGTCTACTTGGCGCACAGAGCACTCTGCCGGCAGCGAAGTGCTCCAGCCGACTGCTTCTGCCGAACCACGCCTGGAATATGCACTTTCCCTCGCAGCGACATACACCAGCATACTCGGTCTTTCTTCTCGTCCAAATGTAAAGGGAAAGAGCCTCAGCTATGTCTGGCACAGAGAACAGTTTTAGGTCAACGAGCTTACCCGGAGCTTACCCTCGACGTGTGGAAACCTGTATTTGCAGCACATCCTAGTGGTAGCCCTCTTTCCTTTCCAGCCTGCACAGCGCTCAGTGCACAGATCGCGGTGCTCTCTGCACCTGCCTTCCCTCTTCCCAGTACCACCGCCAAGCTTACAGCCTTGCAGGGAGCGAAGTGGCGGATAGGCGTGTCGCACACAAGAACGTGCCAGGACGAAAAGATGGTCCTCCTTTCTCCTGCTCCTTGCCCGAACTGTGGTGCTGTGTTGAAAGTCTTGCCCAGCGAAAAGCTACTCCAGCAAGTGTTTCTCTCCAAACGCAGTTCGCTGAGCGAGAGCTACACGGACAGTTTGGACTCGGTGAAACAGCAAGAAAATGCTTGTCCGTCGAGCTGAGGAAAATCCCTGCACAGCACACTGTGGCTGCGTGCAGTGTTCACGCTGAAGAGCGGCAAAGCTCCAAGCCATGGCTGGGCTTCAGTTCTGTCGAGAGCACATGAGGCGAAGAACCAAGCAGCTGGGCACCGGGCTCATGTACTCAGGGGAGCCAATTTCAAATGTGCAGCCAAGAGCTGCTTCACAAGCACATTCAGCTGAGAATGCTCTGGCTGCTTCAGAAAGGAGGGCGCAGCCCTTGCACTCCTGGACACAACCACGCCAGAAGCAGGTTCCTAAACCTTCCGTGCTGCAGAGTGCATGCACCTTGAGCACACGCAGAAGGACGCGTCCAGAAAGAAGGCGTTCTTCAAGTACCCCCCTCCTCCAGGCAGCCTTGAAACTGAGCACAACACACTGCGCCTCGGCAGCTTCCTTCTCACATAGACGGACCGTCCCCTTCTTCACTCTCGCACCTCCCTTGCCCACTTGCAGCAGCTGCTGCCAAAGAAAAAGGCTCCGGAAGTCAAAGCCTCTGCTGGGCTGCACTTTCCCCTTGCCTCACGTCAAAGCACCAGAAACTCTCGGCTGCACTCTGTATTTCCAGTCTCCGCTGCATCTACCACTGTCATCGCTGCATCTCCAAGCATCAAGCTGGGCACAATTCTTTCCAGGGAAAGCTGGAAGAGAAATAGGTAGCAGCACAAGTAGCCGCAGGTTGAACTTTCTGTTTTCAAGTGCTAACGTGAATCTGCACACAAGCGAGAGGCAGCCACGCTTCCTCTTGCAGCCTGTGCCATGCGCATACCAGCTCCGTGCTCTGCGCCTTCATTCTTATGCTCTTCGGACCAGGTGGCGCTTCCAATCTGCCGGAGTCGAACCGTTGTCTACTTCTGGCACAGAGAGCACTCTGCCGGCAGACAAAGGCTCCAGGCTGCTGCCTCTGCCCAAACACACCTGGGCTCTGCACTTTCTCTCTCAGCGCTAGGTAGAAGCACATTCGGTCTGCCTTGTAGCCTGAATCTGAACGGAAAGATTCTCAGCTACGTCTCGCACAGAGAACAGTTTTAGGTCAACGAGCTTACCCGGAGCTTACCCTCGACGTGTGGAAACCTATATTTGCAGCACATCCTAGTGGTAGCCCTCTTTCCTTTCCAGCCTGCACAGCGCTCAGTGCACAGATCGCGGTGCTCTCTGCACCTGCCTTCCCTCTTCCCAGTACCACCGCCAAGCTTACAGCCTTGCAGGGAGCGAAGTGGCGGATAGGCGTGTCGCACACAAGAACGTGCCAGGACGAAAAGATGGTCCTCCTTTCTCCTGCTCCTTGCCCGAACTGTGGTGCTGTGTTGAAAGTCTTGCCCAGCGAAAAGCTACTCCAGCAAGTGTTTCTCTCCAAACGCAGTTCGCTGAGCGAGAGCTACACGGACAGTTTGGACTCGGTGAAACAGCAAGAAAATGCTTGTCCGTCGAGCTGAGGAAAATCCCTGCACAGCACACTGTGGCTGCGTGCAGTGTTCACGCTGAAGAGCGGCAAAGCTCCAAGCCATGGCTGGGCTTCACTTCTGTCCAGAGCACATGAGGCGAAGAACGAAGCAGCTGGGCACCGGGCTCATGTACTCAGGGGAGCCAATTTCAAATGTGCAGCCAAGAGCTGCTTCACAAGCACATTCAGCTGAGAATGCTCTGGCTGCTTCAGAAAGGAAGGCGCAGCCCTTGCACTCCTGGACACAAGCTGGGCAGAAGCAGGTTCCTAAACCTTCCGTGCTGCAGAGTGCATGCACCTTGAGCACACGCAGAAGGACGCGTCCAGAAAGAAGGCGTTCTTCAAGTACCCCCCTCCTCCAGGCAGCCTTGAAACTGAGCACAACACACTGCGGCTCGGCAGCTTCCTTCTCACATAGACGGACCGTCCCCTTCTTCACTCTCGCACCTCCCTTGCCCACTTGCAGCAGCTGCTGCCAAAGAAAAAGGCTCCGGAAGTCAAAGCCTCTGCTGGGCTGCACTTTCCCCTTGCCTCACGTCAAAGCACCAGAAACTCTCGGCTGCACTCCGTATTTCCAGTCTCCGCTGCATCTACCACTGTCATCTCTGCATCTCCAAGCATCAAGCTGGGCACAATTCTTTCCAGGGAAAGCTGGAAGAGAAATAGGTAGCAGCACAAGTAGCCGCAGGTTGAACTTTCTGTTTTCAAGTGCTAACGTGAATCCGCACACAAGCGAGAGGCAGCCACGCTTCCTCTTGCAGCCTGTGCCATGCGCATACCAGCTCCGTGCTCTGCGCCTTCATTGTGCCTGAGTGGAACCCGTGTCTACTTCTGGCACAGAGAGCACTCTGCCGGCAGAGAAATGCTCCAGGCTGCTGCCTCTGCCCAAACACGCCTGCGCTCTGCACTTTCTCTCTCAGCGCTAGGTAGAAGCACATTCGGTCTGCCTTGTAGCCTGAATCTGAACGGAAAGATTCTCAGCTAAGTCTCAGCACAGAGAACAGTTTTAGGTCAACGAGCTTACCTTACGCGGAGCTTACCCTCGACGCGTGGAAACCTGTATTTGCAGCACATCCTAGTGGTAGCCCTCTTTCCTTTCCAGCCTGCACAGCGCTCAATGCACAGATCGCGGTGCTCTCTGCACCTGCCTTCCCTCTTCCCAGTACCACCGCCAAGCTTACAGCCTTGCAGGGAGCGAAGTGGCGGATAGGCGTCTCGCACACAAGAACGTGCCAGGATGAAAAGATGGTCCTCCGTTCTCCTGCTCCTTGCCCGAACTGTGTTGAAGTCTTGCCCAGCGAAAAGCTACTCCAGCAAGTGTTTCTCTCCAAACGCAGTTCGCTGAGCGAGAGCTACACGGACAGTTTGGACTCGGTGAAACAGCAAGAAAATGCTTGTCCGTCGAGCTGAGGAAAATCCCTGCACAGCACACTGTGGCTGCGTGCAGTGTTCACGCTGAAGAGCGGCAAAGCTCCAAGCCATGGCTGGGCTTCAGTTCTGTCGAGAGCACATGAGGCGAAGAACCAAGCAGCTGGGCACCGGGCTCATGTACTCAGGGGAGCCAATTTCAAATGTGCAGCCAAGAGCTGCTTCACAAGCACATTCAGCTGAGAATGCTCTGGCTGCTTCAGAAAGGAAGGCGCAGCCCTTGCACTCCTGGACACAACCACGCCAGAAGCAGGTTCCTAAACCTTCCGTGCTGCAGAGTGCATGCACCTTGAGCACACGCAGAAGGACGCGTCCAGAAAGAAGGCGTTCTTCAAGTACCCCCCTCCTCCAGGCAGCCTTGAAACTGAGCACAACACACTGCGCCTCGGCAGCTTCCTTCTCACATAGACGGACCGTCCCCTTCTTCACTCTCGCACCTCCCTTGCCCACTTGCAGCAGCTGCTGCCAAAGAAAAAGGCTCCGGAAGTCAAAGCCTCTGCTGGGCTGCACTTTCCCCTTGCCTCACGTCAAAGCACCAGAAACTCTCGGCTGCACTCTGTATTTCCAGTCTCCGCTGCATCTACCACTGTCATCGCTGCATCTCCAAGCATCAAGCTGGGCACAATTCTTTCCAGGGAAAGCTGGAAGAGAAATAGGTAGCAGCACAAGTAGCCGCAGGTTGAACTTTCTGTTTTCAAGTGCTAACGTGAATCTGCACACAAGCGAGAGGCAGCCACGCTTCCTCTTGCAGCCTGTGCCATGCGCATACCAGCTCCGTGCTCTGCGCCTTCATTCTTATGCTCTTCGGACCAGGTGGCGCTTCCAATCTGCCGGAGTCGAACCGTTGTCTACTTCTGGCACAGAGAGCACTCTGCCGGCAGACAAACGCTCCAGGCTGCTGCCTCTGCCCAAACACACCTGGGCTCTGCACTTTCTCTCTCAGCGCTAGGTAGAAGCACATTCGGTCTGCCTTGTAGCCTGAATCTGAACGGAAAGATTCTCAGCTACGTCTCGCACAGAGAACAGTTTTAGGTCAACGAGCTTAGCCGGAGCTTACCCTCGACGCGTGGAAACCTATATTTGCAGCACATCCTAGTGGTAGCCCTCTTTCCTTTCCAGCCTGCACAGCGCCGGCAGATCGCGGTGCTCTCTGCACCTGCCTTCCCACTTCCCAGGACCACCGCCAAGCTTACAGCCTTGCAGGGAGCGAAGTGGCGGATAGGCGTCTCGCCCAGAAGAAGGTGCCAGGACCAAAAGATGGTCTTCTTTTCTCCTGCTCCTTGCCCGAATTGTGGTGCTGTGCGGAAAGTCTTGCCCAGCGAAAAGCTACTCCAGCAAGGGCTTCTCTCCAAACGCATTTCGCTGAGCGAGAGCTACACGGACAGTTTGGACTCGGTGAAACAGCAAGAAAATGCTTGTCCGTCGAGCTGAAGGAAAATCCCTGCACAGCACACTGTGGCTGCGTGCAGTGTTCACGCTGAAGAGCGGCAAAGCTCCAAGCCATGGCTGGGCTTCACTTCTGTCCAGAGCACAGGAGGCGAAGAACGAAGCAGCTGGGCACCGGGCTCATGTACTCAGGGGAGCCAATTTCAAATGTGCAGCCAAGAGCTGCTTCACAAGCACATTCAGCTGAGAATGCTCTGGCTGCTTCAGAAAGGAAGGCGCAGCCCTTGCACTCCTGGACACAACCACGCCAGAAGCAGGTTCCTAAACCTTCCGTGCTACAGAGTGCATGCACCTTGAGCACACGCAGAAGGACGCGTCCAGAAAGAAGGCGTTCTTCAAGTACCCCCCTCCTCCAGGCAGCCTTGAAACTGAGCACAACACACTGCGCCTCGGCAGCTTCCTTCTCACATAGACGGACCGTCCCCTTCTTCACTCTCGCACCTCCCTTGCCCACTTGCAGCAGCTGCTGCCAAAGAAAAAGGCTCCGGAAGTCAAAGCCTCTGCTGGGCTGCACTTTCCCCTTGCCTCACGTCAAAGCACCAGAAACTCTCGGCTGCACTCTGTATTTCCAGTCTCCGCTGCATCTACCACTGTCATCGCTGCATCTCCAAGCATCAAGCTGGGCACAATTCTTTCCAGGGAAAGCTGGAAGAGAAATAGGTAGCAGCACAAGTAGCCGCAGGTTGAACTTTCTGTTTTCAAGTGCTAACGTGAATCCGCACACAAGCGAGGGACAGCCACGCTTCCTCTTGCAGCCCGTGCGCTGTGCACAGCAGCTCCGTGCTCTGCCTTCATTCTTATGCTCTTCGGAGCAGGTCGTGCTTTCATTCTGCCGGAGTCGAACCATCGTCTACTTGGCGCACAGAGCACTCTGCCGGCAGCGAAGTGCTCCAGCCGACTGCTTCTGCCGAACCACGCCTGGAATATGCACTTTCCCTCGCAGCGACATACACCAGCATACTCGGTCTTTCTTCTCGTCCAAATGTAAAGGGAAAGAGCCTCAGCTATGTCTGGCACAGAGAACAGTTTTAGGTCAACGAGCTTACCCGGAGCTTACCCTCGACGTGTGGAAACCTGTATTTGCAGCACATCCTAGTGGTAGCCCTCTTTCCTTTCCAGCCTGCACAGCGCTCAGTGCACAGATCGCGGTGCTCTCTGCACCTGCCTTCCCTCTTCCCAGTACCACCGCCAAGCTTACAGCCTTGCAGGGAGCGAAGTGGCGGATAGGCGTGTCGCACACAAGAACGTGCCAGGACGAAAAGATGGTCCTCCTTTCTCCTGCTCCTTGCCCGAACTGTGGTGCTGTGTTGAAAGTCTTGCCCAGCGAAAAGCTACTCCAGCAAGTGTTTCTCTCCAAACGCAGTTCGCTGAGCGAGAGCTACACGGACAGTTTGGACTCGGTGAAACAGCAAGAAAATGCTTGTCCGTCGAGCTGAGGAAAATCCCTGCACAGCACACTGTGGCTGCGTGCAGTGTTCACGCTGAAGAGCGGCAAAGCTCCAAGCCATGGCTGGGCTTCACTTCTGTCCAGAGCACATGAGGCGAAGAACGAAGCAGCTGGGCACCGGGCTCATGTACTCAGGGGAGCCAATTTCAAATGTGCAGCCAAGAGCTGCTTCACAAGCACATTCAGCTGAGAATGCTCTGGCTGCTTCAGAAAGGAAGGCGCAGCCCTTGCACTCCTGGACACAACCACGCCAGAAGCAGGTTCCTAAACCTTCCGTGCTGCAGAGTGCATGCACCTTGAGCACACGCAGAAGGACGCGTCCAGAAAGAAGGCGTTCTTCAAGTACCCCCCTCCTCCAGGCAGCCTTGAAACTGAGCACAACACACTGCGCCTCGGCAGCTTCCTTCTCACATAGACGGACCGTCCCCTTCTTCACTCTCGCACCTCCCTTGCCCACTTGCAGCAGCTGCTGCCAAAGAAAAAGGCTCCAGAAGTCAAAGCCTCTGCTGGGCTGCACTTTCCCCTTGCCTCACGTCAAAGCACCAGAAACTCTCGGCTGCACTCCGTATTTCCAGTCTCCGCTGCATCTACCACTGTCATCTCTGCATCTCCAAGCATCAAGCTGGGCACAATTCTTTCCAGGGAAAGCTGGAAGAGAAATAGGTAGCAGCACAAGTAGCCGCAGGTTGAACTTTCTGTTTTCAAGTGCTAACGTGAATCCGCACACAAGCGAGAGGCAGCCACGCTTCCTCTTGCAGCCTGTGCCATGCGCATACCAGCTCCGTGCTCTGCGCCTTCATTGTGCCTGAGTGGAACCCGTGTCTACTTCTGGCACAGAGAGCACTCTGCCGGCAGAGAAATGCTCCAGGCTGCTGCCTCTGCCCAAACACGCCTGCGCTCTGCACTTTCTCTCTCAGCGCTAGGGAGCAGCACATTCGGTCTGCCTTGTAGCCTGAATCTGAACGGAAAGATTCTCAGCTAAGTCTCAGCACAGAGAACAGTTTTAGGTCAACGAGCTTACCTTACGCGGAGCTTACCCTCGACGCGTGGAAACCTGTATTTGCAGCACATCCTAGTGGTAGCCCTCTTTCCTTTCCAGCCTGCACAGCGCTCAATGCACAGATCGCGGTGCTCTCTGCACCTGCCTTCCCTCTTCCCAGTACCACCGCCAAGCTTACAGCCTTGCAGGGAGCGAAGTGGCGGATAGGCGTCTCGCACACAAGAACGTGCCAGGATGAAAAGATGGTCCTCCTTTCTCCTGCTCCTTGCCCGAACTGTGGTGCTGTGTTGAAAGTCTTGCCCAGCGAAAAGCTACTCCAGCAAGTGTTTCTCTCCAAACGCAGTTCGCTGAGCGAGAGCTACACGGACAGTTTGGACTCGGTGAAACAGCAAGAAAATGCTTGTCCGTCGAGCTGAGGAAAATCCCTGCACAGCACACTGTGGCTGCGTGCAGTGTTCACGCTGAAGAGCGGCAAAGCTCCAAGCCATGGCTGGGCTTCACTTCTGTCGAGAGCACATGAGGCGAAGAACGAAGCAGCTGGGCACCGGGCTCATGTACTCAGGGGAGCCAATTTCAAATGTGCAGCCAAGAGCTGCTTCACAAGCACATTCAGCTGAGAATGCTCTGGCTGCTTCAGAAAGGAGGGCGCAGCCCTTGCACTCCTGGACACAACCACGCCAGAAGCAGGTTCCTAAACCTTCCGTGCTGCAGAGTGCATGCACCTTGAGCACACGCAGAAGGACGCGTCCAGAAAGAAGGCGTTCTTCAAGTACCCCCCTCCTCCAGGCAGCCTTGAAACTGAGCACAACACACTGCGCCTCGGCAGCTTCCTTCTCACATAGACGGACCGTCCCCTTCTTCACTCTCGCACCTCCCTTGCCCACTTGCAGCAGCTGCTGCCAAAGAAAAAGGCTCCGGAAGTCAAAGCCTCTGCTGGGCTGCACTTTCCCCTTGCCTCACGTCAAAGCACCAGAAACTCTCGGCTGCACTCTGTATTTCCAGTCTCCGCTGCATCTACCACTGTCATCGCTGCATCTCCAAGCATCAAGCTGGGCACAATTCTTTCCAGGGAAAGCTGGAAGAGAAATAGGTAGCAGCACAAGTAGCCGCAGGTTGAACTTTCTGTTTTCAAGTGCTAACGTGAATCTGCACACAAGCGAGAGGCAGCCACGCTTCCTCTTGCAGCCTGTGCCATGCGCATACCAGCTCCGTGCTCTGCGCCTTCATTCTTATGCTCTTCGCACCAGGTGGCGCTTCCAATCTGCCGGAGTCGAACCGTTGTCTACTTCTGGCACAGAGAGCACTCTGCCGGCAGACAAAGGCTCCAGGCTGCTGCCTCTGCCCAAACACACCTGGGCTCTGCACTTTCTCTCTCAGCGCTAGGTAGAAGCACATTCGGTCTGCCTTGTAGCCTGAATCTGAACGGAAAGATTCTCAGCTACGTCTCGCACAGAGAACAGTTTTAGGTCAACGAGCTTACCCGGAGCTTACCCGCGACGTGTGGAAACCTGTATTTGCAGCACATCCTAGTGGTAGCCCTCTTTTCTTTCCAGCCTGCACAGCGCTCAGTGCACAGATCGCGGTGCTCTCTGCACCTGCCTTCCCTCTTCCCAGTACCACCGCCAAGCTTACAGCCTTGCAGGGAGCGAAGTGGCGGATAGGCGTCTCGCACACAAGAACATGCCAGGATGAAAAGATGGTCCTCCTTTCTCCTGCTCCTTGCCCGAACTGTGGTGCTGTGTTGAAAGTCTTGCCCAGCGAAAAGCTACTCCAGCAAGGGCTTCTCTCCAAACGCAGTTCGCTGAGCGAGAGCTACACGGACAGTTTGGACTCGGTGAAACAGCAAGAAAATGCTTGTCCGTCGAGCTGAAGGAAAATCCCTGCACAGCACACTGTGGCTGCGTGCAGTGTTCACGCTGAAGAGCGGCAAAGCTCCAAGCCATGGCTGGGCTTCACTTCTGTCCAGAGCACAGGAGGCGAAGAACGAAGCAGCTGGGCACCGGGCTCATGTACTCAGGGGAGCCAATTTCAAATGTGCAGCCAAGAGCTGCTTCACAAGCACATTCAGCTGAGAATGCTCTGGCTGCTTCAGAAAGGAAGGCGCAGCCCTTGCACTCCTGGACACAAGCTGGGCAGAAGCAGGTTCCTAAACCTTCCGTGCTGCAGAGTGCATGCACCTTGAGCACACGCAGAAGGACGCGTCCAGAAAGAAGGCGTTCTTCAAGTACCCCCCTCCTCCAGGCAGCCTTGAAACTGAGCACAACACACTGCGCCTCGGCAGCTTCCTTCTCACATAGACGGACCGTCCCCTTCTTCACTCTCGCACCTCCCTTGCCCACTTGCAGCAGCTGCTGCCAAAGAAAAAGGCTCCGGAAGTCAAAGCCTCTGCTGGGCTGCACTTTCCCCTTGCCTCACGTCAAAGCACCAGAAACTCTCGGCTGCACTCTGTATTTCCAGTCTCCGCTGCATCTACCACTGTCATCTCTGCATCTCCAAGCATCAAGCTGGGCACAATTCTTTCCAGGGAAAGCTGGAAGAGAAATAGGTAGCAGCACAAGTAGCCGCAGGTTGAACTTTCTGTTTTCAAGTGCTAACGTGAATCCGCACACAAGCGAGAGGCAGCCACGCTTCCTCTTGCAGCCTGTGCCATGCGCATACCAGCTCCGTGCTCTGCGCCTTCATTCTTATGCTCTTCGGACCAGGTGGCGCTTCCAATCTGCCGGAGTCGAACCGTTGTCTACTTCTGGCACAGAGAGCACGGTGCCGGCAGACAAACGCTCCAGGCTGCTGCCTCTGCCCAAACACGCCTGGCCTCTGCACTTTCTCTCTCAGCGCTAGGGAGCAGCACATTCGGTCTGCCTTGTAGCCTGAATCTGAACGGAAAGATTCTCAGCTAAGTCTCGGCACAGAGAACAGTTTTAGGTCAACGAGCTTACCCGGAGCTTACCCTCGACTCGTGGAAACCTGTATTTGCAGCACATCCTAGTGGTAGCCCTCTTTCCTTTCCAGCCTGCACAGCGCTCAGTGCACAGATCGCGGTGCTCTCTGCACCTGCCTTCCCTCTTCCCAGTACCACCGCCAAGCTTACAGCCTTGCAGGGAGCGAAGTGGCGGATAGGCGTGTCGCACACAAGAACGTGCCAGGACGAAAAGATGGTCCTCCGTTCTCCTGCTCCTTGCCCGAACTGTGTTGAAAGTCTTGCCCAGCGAAAAGCTACTCCAGCAAATGTTTCTCTCCTGACGCAGTTCGCTGAGCGAGAGCTACACGGACAGTTTGGACTCGGTGAAACAGCAAGAAAATGCTTGTCCGTCGAGCTGAAGGAAAATCCCTGCACAGCACACTGTGGCTGCGTGCAGTGTTCACGCTGAAGAGCGGCAAAGCTCCAAGCCATGGCTGGGCTTCACTTCTGTCCAGAGCACATGAGGCGAAGAACGAAGCAGCTGGGCACCGGGCTCATGTACTCAGGGGAGCCAATTTCAAATGTGCAGCCAAGAGCTGCTTCACAAGCACATTCAGCTGAGAATGCTCTGGCTGCTTCAGAAAGGAAGGCGCAGCCCTTGCACTCCTGGACACAAGCTGGGCAGAAGCAGGTTCCTAAACCTTCCGTGCTACAGAGTGCATGCACCTTGAGCACACGCAGAAGGACGCGTCCAGAAAGAAGGCGTTCTTCAAGTACCCCCCTCCTCCAGGCAGCCTTGAAACTGAGCACAACACACTGCGCCTCGGCAGCTTCCTTCTCACATAGACGGACCGTCCCCTTCTTCACTCTCGCACCTCCCTTGCCCACTTGCAGCAGCTGCTGCCAAAGAAAAAGGCTCCGGAAGTCAAAGCCTCTGCTGGGCTGCACTTTCCCCTTGCCTCACGTCAAAGCACCAGAAACTCTCGGCTGCACTCTGTATTTCCAGTCTCCGCTGCATCTACCACTGTCATCGCTGCATCTCCAAGCATCAAGCTGGGCACAATTCTTTCCAGGGAAAGCTGGAAGAGAAATAGGTAGCAGCACAAGTAGCCGCAGGTTGAACTTTCTGTTTTCAAGTGCTAACGTGAATCCGCACACAAGCGAGGGACAGCCACGCTTCCTCTTGCAGCCCGTGCGCTGTGCACAGCAGCTCCGTGCTCTGCCTTCATTCTTATGCTCTTCGGAGCAGGTCGTGCTTTCATTCTGCCGGAGTCGAACCATCGTCTACTTGGCGCACAGAGCACTCTGCCGGCAGCGAAGTGCTCCAGCCGACTGCTTCTGCCGAACCACGCCTGGAATATGCACTTTCCCTCGCAGCGACATACACCAGCATACTCGGTCTTTCTTCTCGTCCAAATGTAAAGGGAAAGAGCCTCAGCTATGTCTGGCACAGAGAACAGTTTTAGGTCAACGAGCTTACCCGGAGCTTACCCTCGACTCGTGGAAACCTGTATTTGCAGCACATCCTAGTGGTAGCCCTCTTTCCTTTCCAGCCTGCACAGCGCTCAGTGCACAGATCGCGGTGCTCTCTGCACCTGCCTTCCCTCTTCCCAGTACCACCGCCAAGCTTACAGCCTTGCAGGGAGCGAAGTGGCGGATAGGCGTGTCGCACACAAGAACGTGCCAGGACGAAAAGATGGTCCTCCGTTCTCCTGCTCCTTGCCCGAACTGTGTTGAAAGTCTTGCCCAGCGAAAAGCTACTCCAGCAAATGTTTCTCTCCTGACGCAGTTCGCTGAGCGAGAGCTACACGGACAGTTTGGACTCGGTGAAACAGCAAGAAAATGCTTGTCCGTCGAGCTGAAGGAAAATCCCTGCACAGCACACTGTGGCTGCGTGCAGTGTTCACGCTGAAGAGCGGCAAAGCTCCAAGCCATGGCTGGGCTTCACTTCTGTCCAGAGCACAGGAGGCGAAGAACGAAGCAGCTGGGCACCGGGCTCATGTACTCAGGGGAGCCAATTTCAAATGTGCAGCCAAGAGCTGCTTCACAAGCACATTCAGCTGAGAATGCTCTGGCTGCTTCAGAAAGGAAGGCGCAGCCCTTGCACTCCTGGACACAACCACGCCAGAAGCAGGTTCCTAAACCTTCCGTGCTACAGAGTGCATGCACCTTGAGCACACGCAGAAGGACGCGTCCAGAAAGAAGGCGTTCTTCAAGTACCCCCCTCCTCCAGGCAGCCTTGAAACTGAGCACAACACACTGCGCCTCGGCAGCTTCCTTCTCACATAGACGGACCGTCCCCTTCTTCACTCTCGCACCTCCCTTGCCCACTTGCAGCAGCTGCTGCCAAAGAAAAAGGCTCCGGAAGTCAAAGCCTCTGCTGGGCTGCACTTTCCCCTTGCCTCACGTCAAAGCACCAGAAACTCTCGGCTGCACTCTGTATTTCCAGTCTCCGCTGCATCTACCACTGTCATCGCTGCATCTCCAAGCATCAAGCTGGGCACAATTCTTTCCAGGGAAAGCTGGAAGAGAAATAGGTAGCAGCACAAGTAGCCGCAGGTTGAACTTTCTGTTTTCAAGTGCTAACGTGAATCCGCACACAAGCGAGGGACAGCCACGCTTCCTCTTGCAGCCCGTGCGCTGTGCACAGCAGCTCCGTGCTCTGCCTTCATTCTTATGCTCTTCGGAGCAGGTCGTGCTTTCATTCTGCCGGAGTCGAACCATCGTCTACTTGGCGCACAGAGCACTCTGCCGGCAGCGAAGTGCTCCAGCCGACTGCTTCTGCCGAACCACGCCTGGAATATGCACTTTCCCTCGCAGCGACATACACCAGCATACTCGGTCTTTCTTCTCGTCCAAATGTAAAGGGAAAGAGCCTCAGCTATGTCTGGCACAGAGAACAGTTTTAGGTCAACGAGCTTACCCGGAGCTTACCCGCGACGTGTGGAAACCTGTATTTGCAGCACATCCTAGTGGTAGCCCTCTTTTCTTTCCAGCCTGCACAGCGCTCAGTGCACAGATCGCGGTGCTCTCTGCACCTGCCTTCCCTCTTCCCAGTACCACCGCCAAGCTTACAGCCTTGCAGGGAGCGAAGTGGCGGATAGGCGTGTCGCACACAAGAACGTGCCAGGACGAAAAGATGGTCCTCCTTTCTCCTGCTCCTTGCCCGAACTGTGGTGCTGTGTTGAAAGTCTTGCCCAGCGAAAAGCTACTCCAGCAAGTGTTTCTCTCCAAACGCAGTTCGCTGAGCGAGAGCTACACGGACAGTTTGGACTCGGTGAAACAGCAAGAAAATGCTTGTCCGTCGAGCTGAGGAAAATCCCTGCACAGCACACTGTGGCTGCGTGCAGTGTTCACGCTGAAGAGCGGCAAAGCTCCAAGCCATGGCTGGGCTTCACTTCTGTCCAGAGCACATGAGGCGAAGAACGAAGCAGCTGGGCACCGGGCTCATGTACTCAGGGGAGCCAATTTCAAATGTGCAGCCAAGAGCTGCTTCACAAGCACATTCAGCTGAGAATGCTCTGGCTGCTTCAGAAAGGAAGGCGCAGCCCTTGCACTCCTGGACACAAGCTGGGCAGAAGCAGGTTCCTAAACCTTCCGTGCTGCAGAGTGCATGCACCTTGAGCACACGCAGAAGGACGCGTCCAGAAAGAAGGCGTTCTTCAAGTACCCCCCTCCTCCAGGCAGCCTTGAAACTGAGCACAACACACTGCGCCTCGGCAGCTTCCTTCTCACATAGACGGACCGTCCCCTTCTTCACTCTCGCACCTCCCTTGCCCACTTGCAGCAGCTGCTGCCAAAGAAAAAGGCTCCGGAAGTCAAAGCCTCTGCTGGGCTGCACTTTCCCCTTGCCTCACGTCAAAGCACCAGAAACTCTCGGCTGCACTCCGTATTTCCAGTCTCTGCTGCATCTACCACTGTCATCTCTGCATCTCCAAGCATCAAGCTGGGCACAATTCTTTCCAGGGAAAGCTGGAAGAGAAATAGGTAGCAGCACAAGTAGCCGCAGGTTGAACTTTCTGTTTTCAAGTGCTAACGTGAATCCGCACACAAGCGAGAGGCAGCCACGCTTCCTCTTGCAGCCTGTGCCATGCGCATACCAGCTCCGTGCTCTGCGCCTTCATTGTGCCTGAGTGGAACCCGTGTCTACTTCTGGCACAGAGAGCACTCTGCCGGCAGAGAAATGCTCCAGGCTGCTGCCTCTGCCCAAACACGCCTGCGCTCTGCACTTTCTCTCTCAGCGCTAGGGAGCAGCACATTCGGTCTGCCTTGTAGCCTGAATCTGAACGGAAAGATTCTCAGCTAAGTCTCAGCACAGAGAACAGTTTTAGGTCAACGAGCTTACCTTACGCGGAGCTTACCCTCGACGCGTGGAAACCTGTATTTGCAGCACATCCTAGTGGTAGCCCTCTTTCCTTTCCAGCCTGCACAGCGCTCAATGCACAGATCGCGGTGCTCTCTGCACCTGCCTTCCCTCTTCCCAGTACCACCGCCAAGCTTACAGCCTTGCAGGGAGCGAAGTGGCGGATAGGCGTGTCGCACACAAGAACGTGCCAGGATGAAAAGATGGTCCTCCGTTCTCCTGCTCCTTGCCCGAACTGTGTTGAAAGTCTTGCCCAGCGAAAAGCTACTCCAGCAAATGTTTCTCTCCTGACGCAGTTCGCTGAGCGAGAGCTACACGGACAGTTTGGACTCGGTGAAACAGCAAGAAAATGCTTGTCCGTCGAGCTGAAGGAAAATCCCTGCACAGCACACTGTGGCTGCGTGCAGTGTTCACGCTGAAGAGCGGCAAAGCTCCAAGCCATGGCTGGGCTTCACTTCTGTCCAGAGCACATGAGGCGAAGAACGAAGCAGCTGGGCACCGGGCTCATGTACTCAGGGGAGCCAATTTCAAATGTGCAGCCAAGAGCTGCTTCACAAGCACATTCAGCTGAGAATGCTCTGGCTGCTTCAGAAAGGAAGGCGCAGCCCTTGCACTCCTGGACACAACCACGCCAGAAGCAGGTTCCTAAACCTTCCGTGCTACAGAGTGCATGCACCTTGAGCACACGCAGAAGGACGCGTCCAGAAAGAAGGCGTTCTTCAAGTACCCCCCTCCTCCAGGCAGCCTTGAAACTGAGCACAACACACTGCGCCTCGGCAGCTTCCTTCTCACATAGACGGACCGTCCCCTTCTTCACTCTCGCACCTCCCTTGCCCACTTGCAGCAGCTGCTGCCAAAGAAAAAGGCTCCGGAAGTCAAAGCCTCTGCTGGGCTGCACTTTCCCCTTGCCTCACGTCAAAGCACCAGAAACTCTCGGCTGCACTCTGTATTTCCAGTCTCCGCTGCATCTACCACTGTCATCGCTGCATCTCCAAGCATCAAGCTGGGCACAATTCTTTCCAGGGAAAGCTGGAAGAGAAATAGGTAGCAGCACAAGTAGCCGCAGGTTGAACTTTCTGTTTTCAAGTGCTAACGTGAATCTGCACACAAGCGAGAGGCAGCCACGCTTCCTCTTGCAGCCTGTGCCATGCGCATACCAGCTCCGTGCTCTGCGCCTTCATTCTTATGCTCTTCGCACCAGGTGGCGCTTCCAATCTGCCGGAGTCGAACCGTTGTCTACTTCTGGCACAGAGAGCACTCTGCCGGCAGACAAAGGCTCCAGGCTGCTGCCTCTGCCCAAACACACCTGGGCTCTGCACTTTCTCTCTCAGCGCTAGGTAGAAGCACATTCGGTCTGCCTTGTAGCCTGAATCTGAACGGAAAGATTCTCAGCTACGTCTCGCACAGAGAACAGTTTTAGGTCAACGAGCTTACCCGGAGCTTACCCGCGACGTGTGGAAACCTGTATTTGCAGCACATCCTAGTGGTAGCCCTCTTTTCTTTCCAGCCTGCACAGCGCTCAGTGCACAGATCGCGGTGCTCTCTGCACCTGCCTTCCCTCTTCCCAGTACCACCGCCAAGCTTACAGCCTTGCAGGGAGCGAAGTGGCGGATAGGCGTCTCGCACACAAGAACGTGCCAGGATGAAAAGATGGTCCTCCTTTCTCCTGCTCCTTGCCCGAACTGTGGTGCTGTGTTGAAAGTCTTGCCCAGCGAAAAGCTACTCCAGCAAGGGCTTCTCTCCAAACGCAGTTCGCTGAGCGAGAGCTACACGGACAGTTTGGACTCGGTGAAACAGCAAGAAAATGCTTGTCCGTCGAGCTGAAGGAAAATCCCTGCACAGCACACTGTGGCTGCGTGCAGTGTTCACGCTGAAGAGCGGCAAAGCTCCAAGCCATGGCTGGGCTTCACTTCTGTCCAGAGCACAGGAGGCGAAGAACGAAGCAGCTGGGCACCGGGCTCATGTACTCAGGGGAGCCAATTTCAAATGTGCAGCCAAGAGCTGCTTCACAAGCACATTCAGCTGAGAATGCTCTGGCTGCTTCAGAAAGGAAGGCGCAGCCCTTGCACTCCTGGACACAAGCTGGGCAGAAGCAGGTTCCTAAACCTTCCGTGCTGCAGAGTGCATGCACCTTGAGCACACGCAGAAGGACGCGTCCAGAAAGAAGGCGTTCTTCAAGTACCCCCCTCCTCCAGGCAGCCTTGAAACTGAGCACAACACACTGCGCCTCGGCAGCTTCCTTCTCACATAGACGGACCGTCCCCTTCTTCACTCTCGCACCTCCCTTGCCCACTTGCAGCAGCTGCTGCCAAAGAAAAAGGCTCCGGAAGTCAAAGCCTCTGCTGGGCTGCACTTTCCCCTTGCCTCACGTCAAAGCACCAGAAACTCTCGGCTGCACTCTGTATTTCCAGTCTCCGCTGCATCTACCACTGTCATCTCTGCATCTCCAAGCATCAAGCTGGGCACAATTCTTTCCAGGGAAAGCTGGAAGAGAAATAGGTAGCAGCACAAGTAGCCGCAGGTTGAACTTTCTGTTTTCAAGTGCTAACGTGAATCCGCACACAAGCGAGAGGCAGCCACGCTTCCTCTTGCAGCCTGTGCCATGCGCATACCAGCTCCGTGCTCTGCGCCTTCATTCTTATGCTCTTCGGACCAGGTGGCGCTTCCAATCTGCCGGAGTCGAACCGTTGTCTACTTCTGGCACAGAGAGCACGGTGCCGGCAGACAAACGCTCCAGGCTGCTGCCTCTGCCCAAACACGCCTGGCCTCTGCACTTTCTCTCTCAGCGCTAGGGAGCAGCACATTCGGTCTGCCTTGTAGCCTGAATCTGAACGGAAAGATTCTCAGCTAAGTCTCGGCACAGAGAACAGTTTTAGGTCAACGAGCTTACCCGGAGCTTACCCTCGACTCGTGGAAACCTGTATTTGCAGCACATCCTAGTGGTAGCCCTCTTTCCTTTCCAGCCTGCACAGCGCTCAGTGCACAGATCGCGGTGCTCTCTGCACCTGCCTTCCCTCTTCCCAGTACCACCGCCAAGCTTACAGCCTTGCAGGGAGCGAAGTGGCGGATAGGCGTGTCGCACACAAGAACGTGCCAGGACGAAAAGATGGTCCTCCGTTCTCCTGCTCCTTGCCCGAACTGTGTTGAAAGTCTTGCCCAGCGAAAAGCTACTCCAGCAAATGTTTCTCTCCTGACGCAGTTCGCTGAGCGAGAGCTACACGGACAGTTTGGACTCGGTGAAACAGCAAGAAAATGCTTGTCCGTCGAGCTGAAGGAAAATCCCTGCACAGCACACTGTGGCTGCGTGCAGTGTTCACGCTGAAGAGCGGCAAAGCTCCAAGCCATGGCTGGGCTTCACTTCTGTCCAGAGCACATGAGGCGAAGAACGAAGCAGCTGGGCACCGGGCTCATGTACTCAGGGGAGCCAATTTCAAATGTGCAGCCAAGAGCTGCTTCACAAGCACATTCAGCTGAGAATGCTCTGGCTGCTTCAGAAAGGAGGGCGCAGCCCTTGCACTCCTGGACACAACCACGCCAGAAGCAGGTTCCTAAACCTTCCGTGCTACAGAGTGCATGCACCTTGAGCACACGCAGAAGGACGCGTCCAGAAAGAAGGCGTTCTTCAAGTACCCCCCTCCTCCAGGCAGCCTTGAAACTGAGCACAACACACTGCGCCTCGGCAGCTTCCTTCTCACATAGACGGACCGTCCCCTTCTTCACTCTCGCACCTCCCTTGCCCACTTGCAGCAGCTGCTGCCAAAGAAAAAGGCTCCGGAAGTCAAAGCCTCTGCTGGGCTGCACTTTCCCCTTGCCTCACGTCAAAGCACCAGAAACTCTCGGCTGCACTCTGTATTTCCAGTCTCCGCTGCATCTACCACTGTCATCGCTGCATCTCCAAGCATCAAGCTGGGCACAATTCTTTCCAGGGAAAGCTGGAAGAGAAATAGGTAGCAGCACAAGTAGCCGCAGGTTGAACTTTCTGTTTTCAAGTGCTAACGTGAATCCGCACACAAGCGAGGGACAGCCACGCTTCCTCTTGCAGCCCGTGCGCTGTGCACAGCAGCTCCGTGCTCTGCCTTCATTCTTATGCTCTTCGGAGCAGGTCGTGCTTTCATTCTGCCGGAGTCGAACCATCGTCTACTTGGCGCACAGAGCACTCTGCCGGCAGCGAAGTGCTCCAGCCGACTGCTTCTGCCGAACCACGCCTGGAATATGCACTTTCCCTCGCAGCGACATACACCAGCATACTCGGTCTTTCTTCTCGTCCAAATGTAAAGGGAAAGAGCCTCAGCTATGTCTGGCACAGAGAACAGTTTTAGGTCAACGAGCTTACCCGGAGCTTACCCTCGACGTGTGGAAACCTGTATTTGCAGCACATCCTAGTGGTAGCCCTCTTTCCTTTCCAGCCTGCACAGCGCTCAGTGCACAGATCGCGGTGCTCTCTGCACCTGCCTTCCCTCTTCCCAGTACCACCGCCAAGCTTACAGCCTTGCAGGGAGCGAAGTGGCGGATAGGCGTGTCGCACACAAGAACGTGCCAGGACGAAAAGATGGTCCTCCGTTCTCCTGCTCCTTGCCCGAACTGTGTTGAAAGTCTTGCCCAGCGAAAAGCTACTCCAGCAAATGTTTCTCTCCTGACGCAGTTCGCTGAGCGAGAGCTACACGGACAGTTTGGACTCGGTGAAACAGCAAGAAAATGCTTGTCCGTCGAGCTGAAGGAAAATCCCTGCACAGCACACTGTGGCTGCGTGCAGTGTTCACGCTGAAGAGCGGCAAAGCTCCAAGCCATGGCTGGGCTTCACTTCTGTCCAGAGCACATGAGGCGAAGAACGAAGCAGCTGGGCACCGGGCTCATGTACTCAGGGGAGCCAATTTCAAATGTGCAGCCAAGAGCTGCTTCACAAGCACATTCAGCTGAGAATGCTCTGGCTGCTTCAGAAAGGAAGGCGCAGCCCTTGCACTCCTGGACACAACCACGCCAGAAGCAGGTTCCTAAACCTTCCGTGCTACAGAGTGCATGCACCTTGAGCACACGCAGAAGGACGCGTCCAGAAAGAAGGCGTTCTTCAAGTACCCCCCTCCTCCAGGCAGCCTTGAAACTGAGCACAACACACTGCGCCTCGGCAGCTTCCTTCTCACATAGACGGACCGTCCCCTTCTTCACTCTCGCACCTCCCTTGCCCACTTGCAGCAGCTGCTGCCAAAGAAAAAGGCTCCGGAAGTCAAAGCCTCTGCTGGGCTGCACTTTCCCCTTGCCTCACGTCAAAGCACCAGAAACTCTCGGCTGCACTCTGTATTTCCAGTCTCCGCTGCATCTACCACTGTCATCGCTGCATCTCCAAGCATCAAGCTGGGCACAATTCTTTCCAGGGAAAGCTGGAAGAGAAATAGGTAGCAGCACAAGTAGCCGCAGGTTGAACTTTCTGTTTTCAAGTGCTAACGTGAATCCGCACACAAGCGAGGGACAGCCACGCTTCCTCTTGCAGCCCGTGCGCTGTGCACAGCAGCTCCGTGCTCTGCCTTCATTCTTATGCTCTTCGGAGCAGGTCGTGCTTTCATTCTGCCGGAGTCGAACCATCGTCTACTTGGCGCACAGAGCACTCTGCCGGCAGCGAAGTGCTCCAGCCGACTGCTTCTGCCGAACCACGCCTGGAATATGCACTTTCCCTCGCAGCGACATACACCAGCATACTCGGTCTTTCTTCTCGTCCAAATGTAAAGGGAAAGAGCCTCAGCTATGTCTGGCACAGAGAACAGTTTTAGGTCAACGAGCTTACCCGGAGCTTACCCGCGACGTGTGGAAACCTGTATTTGCAGCACATCCTAGTGGTAGCCCTCTTTTCTTTCCAGCCTGCACAGCGCTCAGTGCACAGATCGCGGTGCTCTCTGCACCTGCCTTCCCTCTTCCCAGTACCACCGCCAAGCTTACAGCCTTGCAGGGAGCGAAGTGGCGGATAGGCGTGTCGCACACAAGAACGTGCCAGGACGAAAAGATGGTCCTCCTTTCTCCTGCTCCTTGCCCGAACTGTGGTGCTGTGTTGAAAGTCTTGCCCAGCGAAAAGCTACTCCAGCAAGTGTTTCTCTCCAAACGCAGTTCGCTGAGCGAGAGCTACACGGACAGTTTGGACTCGGTGAAACAGCAAGAAAATGCTTGTCCGTCGAGCTGAGGAAAATCCCTGCACAGCACACTGTGGCTGCGTGCAGTGTTCACGCTGAAGAGCGGCAAAGCTCCAAGCCATGGCTGGGCTTCACTTCTGTCCAGAGCACATGAGGCGAAGAACGAAGCAGCTGGGCACCGGGCTCATGTACTCAGGGGAGCCAATTTCAAATGTGCAGCCAAGAGCTGCTTCACAAGCACATTCAGCTGAGAATGCTCTGGCTGCTTCAGAAAGGAAGGCGCAGCCCTTGCACTCCTGGACACAAGCTGGGCAGAAGCAGGTTCCTAAACCTTCCGTGCTGCAGAGTGCATGCACCTTGAGCACACGCAGAAGGACGCGTCCAGAAAGAAGGCGTTCTTCAAGTACCCCCCTCCTCCAGGCAGCCTTGAAACTGAGCACAACACACTGCGCCTCGGCAGCTTCCTTCTCACATAGACGGACCGTCCCCTTCTTCACTCTCGCACCTCCCTTGCCCACTTGCAGCAGCTGCTGCCAAAGAAAAAGGCTCCGGAAGTCAAAGCCTCTGCTGGGCTGCACTTTCCCCTTGCCTCACGTCAAAGCACCAGAAACTCTCGGCTGCACTCCGTATTTCCAGTCTCTGCTGCATCTACCACTGTCATCTCTGCATCTCCAAGCATCAAGCTGGGCACAATTCTTTCCAGGGAAAGCTGGAAGAGAAATAGGTAGCAGCACAAGTAGCCGCAGGTTGAACTTTCTGTTTTCAAGTGCTAACGTGAATCCGCACACAAGCGAGAGGCAGCCACGCTTCCTCTTGCAGCCTGTGCCATGCGCATACCAGCTCCGTGCTCTGCGCCTTCATTGTGCCTGAGTGGAACCCGTGTCTACTTCTGGCACAGAGAGCACTCTGCCGGCAGAGAAATGCTCCAGGCTGCTGCCTCTGCCCAAACACGCCTGCGCTCTGCACTTTCTCTCTCAGCGCTAGGGAGCAGCACATTCGGTCTGCCTTGTAGCCTGAATCTGAACGGAAAGATTCTCAGCTAAGTCTCAGCACAGAGAACAGTTTTAGGTCAACGAGCTTACCTTACGCGGAGCTTACCCTCGACGCGTGGAAACCTGTATTTGCAGCACATCCTAGTGGTAGCCCTCTTTCCTTTCCAGCCTGCACAGCGCTCAATGCACAGATCGCGGTGCTCTCTGCACCTGCCTTCCCTCTTCCCAGTACCACCGCCAAGCTTACAGCCTTGCAGGGAGCGAAGTGGCGGATAGGCGTGTCGCACACAAGAACGTGCCAGGATGAAAAGATGGTCCTCCGTTCTCCTGCTCCTTGCCCGAACTGTGTTGAAAGTCTTGCCCAGCGAAAAGCTACTCCAGCAAATGTTTCTCTCCTGACGCAGTTCGCTGAGCGAGAGCTACACGGACAGTTTGGACTCGGTGAAACAGCAAGAAAATGCTTGTCCGTCGAGCTGAAGGAAAATCCCTGCACAGCACACTGTGGCTGCGTGCAGTGTTCACGCTGAAGAGCGGCAAAGCTCCAAGCCATGGCTGGGCTTCACTTCTGTCCAGAGCACATGAGGCGAAGAACGAAGCAGCTGGGCACCGGGCTCATGTACTCAGGGGAGCCAATTTCAAATGTGCAGCCAAGAGCTGCTTCACAAGCACATTCAGCTGAGAATGCTCTGGCTGCTTCAGAAAGGAAGGCGCAGCCCTTGCACTCCTGGACACAACCACGCCAGAAGCAGGTTCCTAAACCTTCCGTGCTACAGAGTGCATGCACCTTGAGCACACGCAGAAGGACGCGTCCAGAAAGAAGGCGTTCTTCAAGTACCCCCCTCCTCCAGGCAGCCTTGAAACTGAGCACAACACACTGCGCCTCGGCAGCTTCCTTCTCACATAGACGGACCGTCCCCTTCTTCACTCTCGCACCTCCCTTGCCCACTTGCAGCAGCTGCTGCCAAAGAAAAAGGCTCCGGAAGTCAAAGCCTCTGCTGGGCTGCACTTTCCCCTTGCCTCACGTCAAAGCACCAGAAACTCTCGGCTGCACTCTGTATTTCCAGTCTCCGCTGCATCTACCACTGTCATCGCTGCATCTCCAAGCATCAAGCTGGGCACAATTCTTTCCAGGGAAAGCTGGAAGAGAAATAGGTAGCAGCACAAGTAGCCGCAGGTTGAACTTTCTGTTTTCAAGTGCTAACGTGAATCTGCACACAAGCGAGAGGCAGCCACGCTTCCTCTTGCAGCCTGTGCCATGCGCATACCAGCTCCGTGCTCTGCGCCTTCATTCTTATGCTCTTCGCACCAGGTGGCGCTTCCAATCTGCCGGAGTCGAACCGTTGTCTACTTCTGGCACAGAGAGCACTCTGCCGGCAGACAAAGGCTCCAGGCTGCTGCCTCTGCCCAAACACACCTGGGCTCTGCACTTTCTCTCTCAGCGCTAGGTAGAAGCACATTCGGTCTGCCTTGTAGCCTGAATCTGAACGGAAAGATTCTCAGCTACGTCTCGCACAGAGAACAGTTTTAGGTCAACGAGCTTACCCGGAGCTTACCCGCGACGTGTGGAAACCTGTATTTGCAGCACATCCTAGTGGTAGCCCTCTTTTCTTTCCAGCCTGCACAGCGCTCAGTGCACAGATCGCGGTGCTCTCTGCACCTGCCTTCCCTCTTCCCAGTACCACCGCCAAGCTTACAGCCTTGCAGGGAGCGAAGTGGCGGATAGGCGTCTCGCACACAAGAACGTGCCAGGATGAAAAGATGGTCCTCCTTTCTCCTGCTCCTTGCCCGAACTGTGGTGCTGTGTTGAAAGTCTTGCCCAGCGAAAAGCTACTCCAGCAAGGGCTTCTCTCCAAACGCAGTTCGCTGAGCGAGAGCTACACGGACAGTTTGGACTCGGTGAAACAGCAAGAAAATGCTTGTCCGTCGAGCTGAAGGAAAATCCCTGCACAGCACACTGTGGCTGCGTGCAGTGTTCACGCTGAAGAGCGGCAAAGCTCCAAGCCATGGCTGGGCTTCACTTCTGTCCAGAGCACAGGAGGCGAAGAACGAAGCAGCTGGGCACCGGGCTCATGTACTCAGGGGAGCCAATTTCAAATGTGCAGCCAAGAGCTGCTTCACAAGCACATTCAGCTGAGAATGCTCTGGCTGCTTCAGAAAGGAAGGCGCAGCCCTTGCACTCCTGGACACAAGCTGGGCAGAAGCAGGTTCCTAAACCTTCCGTGCTGCAGAGTGCATGCACCTTGAGCACACGCAGAAGGACGCGTCCAGAAAGAAGGCGTTCTTCAAGTACCCCCCTCCTCCAGGCAGCCTTGAAACTGAGCACAACACACTGCGCCTCGGCAGCTTCCTTCTCACATAGACGGACCGTCCCCTTCTTCACTCTCGCACCTCCCTTGCCCACTTGCAGCAGCTGCTGCCAAAGAAAAAGGCTCCGGAAGTCAAAGCCTCTGCTGGGCTGCACTTTCCCCTTGCCTCACGTCAAAGCACCAGAAACTCTCGGCTGCACTCTGTATTTCCAGTCTCCGCTGCATCTACCACTGTCATCTCTGCATCTCCAAGCATCAAGCTGGGCACAATTCTTTCCAGGGAAAGCTGGAAGAGAAATAGGTAGCAGCACAAGTAGCCGCAGGTTGAACTTTCTGTTTTCAAGTGCTAACGTGAATCCGCACACAAGCGAGAGGCAGCCACGCTTCCTCTTGCAGCCTGTGCCATGCGCATACCAGCTCCGTGCTCTGCGCCTTCATTCTTATGCTCTTCGGACCAGGTGGCGCTTCCAATCTGCCGGAGTCGAACCGTTGTCTACTTCTGGCACAGAGAGCACGGTGCCGGCAGACAAACGCTCCAGGCTGCTGCCTCTGCCCAAACACGCCTGGCCTCTGCACTTTCTCTCTCAGCGCTAGGGAGCAGCACATTCGGTCTGCCTTGTAGCCTGAATCTGAACGGAAAGATTCTCAGCTAAGTCTCGGCACAGAGAACAGTTTTAGGTCAACGAGCTTACCCGGAGCTTACCCTCGACTCGTGGAAACCTGTATTTGCAGCACATCCTAGTGGTAGCCCTCTTTCCTTTCCAGCCTGCACAGCGCTCAGTGCACAGATCGCGGTGCTCTCTGCACCTGCCTTCCCTCTTCCCAGTACCACCGCCAAGCTTACAGCCTTGCAGGGAGCGAAGTGGCGGATAGGCGTGTCGCACACAAGAACGTGCCAGGACGAAAAGATGGTCCTCCGTTCTCCTGCTCCTTGCCCGAACTGTGTTGAAAGTCTTGCCCAGCGAAAAGCTACTCCAGCAAATGTTTCTCTCCTGACGCAGTTCGCTGAGCGAGAGCTACACGGACAGTTTGGACTCGGTGAAACAGCAAGAAAATGCTTGTCCGTCGAGCTGAAGGAAAATCCCTGCACAGCACACTGTGGCTGCGTGCAGTGTTCACGCTGAAGAGCGGCAAAGCTCCAAGCCATGGCTGGGCTTCACTTCTGTCCAGAGCACATGAGGCGAAGAACGAAGCAGCTGGGCACCGGGCTCATGTACTCAGGGGAGCCAATTTCAAATGTGCAGCCAAGAGCTGCTTCACAAGCACATTCAGCTGAGAATGCTCTGGCTGCTTCAGAAAGGAGGGCGCAGCCCTTGCACTCCTGGACACAACCACGCCAGAAGCAGGTTCCTAAACCTTCCGTGCTACAGAGTGCATGCACCTTGAGCACACGCAGAAGGACGCGTCCAGAAAGAAGGCGTTCTTCAAGTACCCCCCTCCTCCAGGCAGCCTTGAAACTGAGCACAACACACTGCGCCTCGGCAGCTTCCTTCTCACATAGACGGACCGTCCCCTTCTTCACTCTCGCACCTCCCTTGCCCACTTGCAGCAGCTGCTGCCAAAGAAAAAGGCTCCGGAAGTCAAAGCCTCTGCTGGGCTGCACTTTCCCCTTGCCTCACGTCAAAGCACCAGAAACTCTCGGCTGCACTCTGTATTTCCAGTCTCCGCTGCATCTACCACTGTCATCGCTGCATCTCCAAGCATCAAGCTGGGCACAATTCTTTCCAGGGAAAGCTGGAAGAGAAATAGGTAGCAGCACAAGTAGCCGCAGGTTGAACTTTCTGTTTTCAAGTGCTAACGTGAATCCGCACACAAGCGAGGGACAGCCACGCTTCCTCTTGCAGCCCGTGCGCTGTGCACAGCAGCTCCGTGCTCTGCCTTCATTCTTATGCTCTTCGGAGCAGGTCGTGCTTTCATTCTGCCGGAGTCGAACCATCGTCTACTTGGCGCACAGAGCACTCTGCCGGCAGCGAAGTGCTCCAGCCGACTGCTTCTGCCGAACCACGCCTGGAATATGCACTTTCCCTCGCAGCGACATACACCAGCATACTCGGTCTTTCTTCTCGTCCAAATGTAAAGGGAAAGAGCCTCAGCTATGTCTGGCACAGAGAACAGTTTTAGGTCAACGAGCTTACCCGGAGCTTACCCTCGACGTGTGGAAACCTGTATTTGCAGCACATCCTAGTGGTAGCCCTCTTTCCTTTCCAGCCTGCACAGCGCTCAGTGCACAGATCGCGGTGCTCTCTGCACCTGCCTTCCCTCTTCCCAGTACCACCGCCAAGCTTACAGCCTTGCAGGGAGCGAAGTGGCGGATAGGCGTGTCGCACACAAGAACGTGCCAGGACGAAAAGATGGTCCTCCGTTCTCCTGCTCCTTGCCCGAACTGTGTTGAAAGTCTTGCCCAGCGAAAAGCTACTCCAGCAAATGTTTCTCTCCTGACGCAGTTCGCTGAGCGAGAGCTACACGGACAGTTTGGACTCGGTGAAACAGCAAGAAAATGCTTGTCCGTCGAGCTGAAGGAAAATCCCTGCACAGCACACTGTGGCTGCGTGCAGTGTTCACGCTGAAGAGCGGCAAAGCTCCAAGCCATGGCTGGGCTTCACTTCTGTCCAGAGCACATGAGGCGAAGAACGAAGCAGCTGGGCACCGGGCTCATGTACTCAGGGGAGCCAATTTCAAATGTGCAGCCAAGAGCTGCTTCACAAGCACATTCAGCTGAGAATGCTCTGGCTGCTTCAGAAAGGAAGGCGCAGCCCTTGCACTCCTGGACACAACCACGCCAGAAGCAGGTTCCTAAACCTTCCGTGCTACAGAGTGCATGCACCTTGAGCACACGCAGAAGGACGCGTCCAGAAAGAAGGCGTTCTTCAAGTACCCCCCTCCTCCAGGCAGCCTTGAAACTGAGCACAACACACTGCGCCTCGGCAGCTTCCTTCTCACATAGACGGACCGTCCCCTTCTTCACTCTCGCACCTCCCTTGCCCACTTGCAGCAGCTGCTGCCAAAGAAAAAGGCTCCGGAAGTCAAAGCCTCTGCTGGGCTGCACTTTCCCCTTGCCTCACGTCAAAGCACCAGAAACTCTCGGCTGCACTCTGTATTTCCAGTCTCCGCTGCATCTACCACTGTCATCGCTGCATCTCCAAGCATCAAGCTGGGCACAATTCTTTCCAGGGAAAGCTGGAAGAGAAATAGGTAGCAGCACAAGTAGCCGCAGGTTGAACTTTCTGTTTTCAAGTGCTAACGTGAATCCGCACACAAGCGAGGGACAGCCACGCTTCCTCTTGCAGCCCGTGCGCTGTGCACAGCAGCTCCGTGCTCTGCCTTCATTCTTATGCTCTTCGGAGCAGGTCGTGCTTTCATTCTGCCGGAGTCGAACCATCGTCTACTTGGCGCACAGAGCACTCTGCCGGCAGCGAAGTGCTCCAGCCGACTGCTTCTGCCGAACCACGCCTGGAATATGCACTTTCCCTCGCAGCGACATACACCAGCATACTCGGTCTTTCTTCTCGTCCAAATGTAAAGGGAAAGAGCCTCAGCTATGTCTGGCACAGAGAACAGTTTTAGGTCAACGAGCTTACCCGGAGCTTACCCTCGACTCGTGGAAACCTGTATTTGCAGCACATCCTAGTGGTAGCCCTCTTTTCTTTCCAGCCTGCACAGCGCTCAGTGCACAGATCGCGGTGCTCTCTGCACCTGCCTTCCCTCTTCCCAGTACCACCGCCAAGCTTACAGCCTTGCAGGGAGCGAAGTGGCGGATAGGCGTGTCGCACACAAGAACGTGCCAGGACGAAAAGATGGTCCTCCTTTCTCCTGCTCCTTGCCCGAACTGTGGTGCTGTGTTGAAAGTCTTGCCCAGCGAAAAGCTACTCCAGCAAGTGTTTCTCTCCAAACGCAGTTCGCTGAGCGAGAGCTACACGGACAGTTTGGACTCGGTGAAACAGCAAGAAAATGCTTGTCCGTCGAGCTGAGGAAAATCCCTGCACAGCACACTGTGGCTGCGTGCAGTGTTCACGCTGAAGAGCGGCAAAGCTCCAAGCCATGGCTGGGCTTCACTTCTGTCCAGAGCACATGAGGCGAAGAACGAAGCAGCTGGGCACCGGGCTCATGTACTCAGGGGAGCCAATTTCAAATGTGCAGCCAAGAGCTGCTTCACAAGCACATTCAGCTGAGAATGCTCTGGCTGCTTCAGAAAGGAAGGCGCAGCCCTTGCACTCCTGGACACAAGCTGGGCAGAAGCAGGTTCCTAAACCTTCCGTGCTGCAGAGTGCATGCACCTTGAGCACACGCAGAAGGACGCGTCCAGAAAGAAGGCGTTCTTCAAGTACCCCCCTCCTCCAGGCAGCCTTGAAACTGAGCACAACACACTGCGCCTCGGCAGCTTCCTTCTCACATAGACGGACCGTCCCCTTCTTCACTCTCGCACCTCCCTTGCCCACTTGCAGCAGCTGCTGCCAAAGAAAAAGGCTCCGGAAGTCAAAGCCTCTGCTGGGCTGCACTTTCCCCTTGCCTCACGTCAAAGCACCAGAAACTCTCGGCTGCACTCCGTATTTCCAGTCTCTGCTGCATCTACCACTGTCATCTCTGCATCTCCAAGCATCAAGCTGGGCACAATTCTTTCCAGGGAAAGCTGGAAGAGAAATAGGTAGCAGCACAAGTAGCCGCAGGTTGAACTTTCTGTTTTCAAGTGCTAACGTGAATCCGCACACAAGCGAGAGGCAGCCACGCTTCCTCTTGCAGCCTGTGCCATGCGCATACCAGCTCCGTGCTCTGCGCCTTCATTGTGCCTGAGTGGAACCCGTGTCTACTTCTGGCACAGAGAGCACTCTGCCGGCAGAGAAATGCTCCAGGCTGCTGCCTCTGCCCAAACACGCCTGCGCTCTGCACTTTCTCTCTCAGCGCTAGGGAGCAGCACATTCGGTCTGCCTTGTAGCCTGAATCTGAACGGAAAGATTCTCAGCTAAGTCTCAGCACAGAGAACAGTTTTAGGTCAACGAGCTTACCTTACGCGGAGCTTACCCTCGACGCGTGGAAACCTGTATTTGCAGCACATCCTAGTGGTAGCCCTCTTTCCTTTCCAGCCTGCACAGCGCTCAATGCACAGATCGCGGTGCTCTCTGCACCTGCCTTCCCTCTTCCCAGTACCACCGCCAAGCTTACAGCCTTGCAGGGAGCGAAGTGGCGGATAGGCGTGTCGCACACAAGAACGTGCCAGGATGAAAAGATGGTCCTCCGTTCTCCTGCTCCTTGCCCGAACTGTGTTGAAGTCTTGCCCAGCGAAAAGCTACTCCAGCAAGTGTTTCTCTCCAAACGCAGTTCGCTGAGCGAGAGCTACACGGACAGTTTGGACTCGGTGAAACAGCAAGAAAATGCTTGTCCGTCGAGCTGAGGAAAATCCCTGCACAGCACACTGTGGCTGCGTGCAGTGTTCACGCTGAAGAGCGGCAAAGCTCCAAGCCATGGCTGGGCTTCAGTTCTGTCGAGAGCACATGAGGCGAAGAACCAAGCAGCTGGGCACCGGGCTCATGTACTCAGGGGAGCCAATTTCAAATGTGCAGCCAAGAGCTGCTTCACAAGCACATTCAGCTGAGAATGCTCTGGCTGCTTCAGAAAGGAAGGCGCAGCCCTTGCACTCCTGGACACAACCACGCCAGAAGCAGGTTCCTAAACCTTCCGTGCTGCAGAGTGCATGCACCTTGAGCACACGCAGAAGGACGCGTCCAGAAAGAAGGCGTTCTTCAAGTACCCCCCTCCTCCAGGCAGCCTTGAAACTGAGCACAACACACTGCGCCTCGGCAGCTTCCTTCTCACATAGACGGACCGTCCCCTTCTTCACTCTCGCACCTCCCTTGCCCACTTGCAGCAGCTGCTGCCAAAGAAAAAGGCTCCGGAAGTCAAAGCCTCTGCTGGGCTGCACTTTCCCCTTGCCTCACGTCAAAGCACCAGAAACTCTCGGCTGCACTCTGTATTTCCAGTCTCCGCTGCATCTACCACTGTCATCGCTGCATCTCCAAGCATCAAGCTGGGCACAATTCTTTCCAGGGAAAGCTGGAAGAGAAATAGGTAGCAGCACAAGTAGCCGCAGGTTGAACTTTCTGTTTTCAAGTGCTAACGTGAATCTGCACACAAGCGAGGGACAGCCACGCTTCCTCTTGCAGCCCGTGCGCTGTGCACAGCAGCTCCGTGCTCTGCCTTCATTCTTATGCTCTTCGGAGCAGGTCGTGCTTTCATTCTGCCGGAGTCGAACCATCGTCTACTTGGCGCACAGAGCACTCTGCCGGCAGCGAAGTGCTCCAGCCGACTGCTTCTGCCGAACCACGCCTGGAATATGCACTTTCCCTCGCAGCGACATACACCAGCATACTCGGTCTTTCTTCTCGTCCAAATGTAAAGGGAAAGAGCCTCAGCTATGTCTGGCACAGAGAACAGTTTTAGGTCAACGAGCTTACCCGGAGCTTACCCGCGACGTGTGGAAACCTGTATTTGCAGCACATCCTAGTGGTAGCCCTCTTTTCTTTCCAGCCTGCACAGCGCTCAGTGCACAGATCGCGGTGCTCTCTGCACCTGCCTTCCCTCTTCCCAGTACCACCGCCAAGCTTACAGCCTTGCAGGGAGCGAAGTGGCGGATAGGCGTGTCGCACACAAGAACGTGCCAGGATGAAAAGATGGTCCTCCTTTCTCCTGCTCCTTGCCCGAACTGTGGTGCTGTGTTGAAAGTCTTGCCCAGCGAAAAGCTACTCCAGCAAGTGTTTCTCTCCAAACGCAGTTCGCTGAGCGAGAGCTACACGGACAGTTTGGACTCGGTGAAACAGCAAGAAAATGCTTGTCCGTCGAGCTGAAGGAAAATCCCTGCACAGCACACTGTGGCTGCGTGCAGTGTTCACGCTGAAGAGCGGCAAAGCTCCAAGCCATGGCTGGGCTTCACTTCTGTCCAGAGCACAGGAGGCGAAGAACGAAGCAGCTGGGCACCGGGCTCATGTACTCAGGGGAGCCAATTTCAAATGTGCAGCCAAGAGCTGCTTCACAAGCACATTCAGCTGAGAATGCTCTGGCTGCTTCAGAAAGGAAGGCGCAGCCCTTGCACTCCTGGACACAACCACGCCAGAAGCAGGTTCCTAAACCTTCCGTGCTACAGAGTGCATGCACCTTGAGCACACGCAGAAGGACGCGTCCAGAAAGAAGGCGTTCTTCAAGTACCCCCCTCCTCCAGGCAGCCTTGAAACTGAGCACAACACACTGCGCCTCGGCAGCTTCCTTCTCACATAGACGGACCGTCCCCTTCTTCACTCTCGCACCTCCCTTGCCCACTTGCAACAGCTGCTGCCAAAGAAAAAGGCTCCGGAAGTCAAAGCCTCTGCTGGGCTGCACTTTCCCCTTGCCTCACGTCAAAGCACCAGAAACTCTCGGCTGCACTCTGTATTTCCAGTCTCCGCTGCATCTACCACTGTCATCTCTGCATCTCCAAGCATCAAGCTGGGCACAATTCTTTCCAGGGAAAGCTGGAAGAGAAATAGGTAGCAGCACAAGTAGCCGCAGGTTGAACTTTCTGTTTTCAAGTGCTAACGTGAATCCGCACACAAGCGAGAGGCAGCCACGCTTCCTCTTGCAGCCTGTGCCATGCGCATACCAGCTCCGTGCTCTGCGCCTTCATTCTTATGCTCTTCGCACCAGGTGGCGCTTCCAATCTGCCGGAGTCGAACCGTTGTCTACTTCTGGCACAGAGAGCACGGTGCCGGCAGACAAACGCTCCAGGCTGCTGCCTCTGCCCAAACACGCCTGCGCTCTGCACTTTCTCTCTCAGCGCTAGGGAGCAGCACATTCGGTCTGCCTTGTAGCCTGAATCTGAACGGAAAGATTCTCAGCTAAGTCTCGGCACAGAGAACAGTTTTAGGTCAACGAGCTTACCCGGAGCTTACCCTCGACTCGTGGAAACCTGTATTTGCAGCACATCCTAGTGGTAGCCCTCTTTCCTTTCCAGCCTGCACAGCGCTCAGTGCACAGATCGCGGTGCTCTCTGCACCTGCCTTCCCTCTTCCCAGTACCACCGCCAAGCTTACAGCCTTGCAGGGAGCGAAGTGGCGGATAGGCGTGTCGCACACAAGAACGTGCCAGGACGAAAAGATGGTCCTCCGTTCTCCTGCTCCTTGCCCGAACTGTGTTGAAAGTCTTGCCCAGCGAAAAGCTACTCCAGCAAATGTTTCTCTCCTGACGCAGTTCGCTGAGCGAGAGCTACACGGACAGTTTGGACTCGGTGAAACAGCAAGAAAATGCTTGTCCGTCGAGCTGAAGGAAAATCCCTGCACAGCACACTGTGGCTGCGTGCAGTGTTCACGCTGAAGAGCGGCAAAGCTCCAAGCCATGGCTGGGCTTCACTTCTGTCCAGAGCACAGGAGGCGAAGAACGAAGCAGCTGGGCACCGGGCTCATGTACTCAGGGGAGCCAATTTCAAATGTGCAGCCAAGAGCTGCTTCACAAGCACATTCAGCTGAGAATGCTCTGGCTGCTTCAGAAAGGAAGGCGCAGCCCTTGCACTCCTGGACACAACCACGCCAGAAGCAGGTTCCTAAACCTTCCGTGCTACAGAGTGCATGCACCTTGAGCACACGCAGAAGGACGCGTCCAGAAAGAAGGCGTTCTTCAAGTACCCCCCTCCTCCAGGCAGCCTTGAAACTGAGCACAACACACTGCGCCTCGGCAGCTTCCTTCTCACATAGACGGACCGTCCCCTTCTTCACTCTCGCACCTCCCTTGCCCACTTGCAGCAGCTGCTGCCAAAGAAAAAGGCTCCGGAAGTCAAAGCCTCTGCTGGGCTGCACTTTCCCCTTGCCTCACGTCAAAGCACCAGAAACTCTCGGCTGCACTCTGTATTTCCAGTCTCCGCTGCATCTACCACTGTCATCTCTGCATCTCCAAGCATCAAGCTGGGCACAATTCTTTCCAGGGAAAGCTGGAAGAGAAATAGGTAGCAGCACAAGTAGCCGCAGGTTGAACTTTCTGTTTTCAAGTGCTAACGTGAATCCGCACACAAGCGAGAGGCAGCCACGCTTCCTCTTGCAGCCTGTGCCATGCGCATACCAGCTCCGTGCTCTGCGCCTTCATTCTTATGCTCTTCGCACCAGGTGGCGCTTCCAATCTGCCGGAGTCGAACCGTTGTCTACTTCTGGCACAGAGAGCACGGTGCCGGCAGACAAACGCTCCAGGCTGCTGCCTCTGCCCAAACACGCCTGCGCTCTGCACTTTCTCTCTCAGCGCTAGGGAGCAGCACATTCGGTCTGCCTTGTAGCCTGAATCTGAACGGAAAGATTCTCAGCTAAGTCTCGGCACAGAGAACAGTTTTAGGTCAACGAGCTTACCCGGAGCTTACCCTCGACTCGTGGAAACCTGTATTTGCAGCACATCCTAGTGGTAGCCCTCTTTCCTTTCCAGCCTGCACAGCGCTCAGTGCACAGATCGCGGTGCTCTCTGCACCTGCCTTCCCTCTTCCCAGTACCACCGCCAAGCTTACAGCCTTGCAGGGAGCGAAGTGGCGGATAGGCGTGTCGCACACAAGAACGTGCCAGGACGAAAAGATGGTCCTCCGTTCTCCTGCTCCTTGCCCGAACTGTGTTGAAAGTCTTGCCCAGCGAAAAGCTACTCCAGCAAATGTTTCTCTCCTGACGCAGTTCGCTGAGCGAGAGCTACACGGACAGTTTGGACTCGGTGAAACAGCAAGAAAATGCTTGTCCGTCGAGCTGAAGGAAAATCCCTGCACAGCACACTGTGGCTGCGTGCAGTGTTCACGCTGAAGAGCGGCAAAGCTCCAAGCCATGGCTGGGCTTCACTTCTGTCCAGAGCACATGAGGCGAAGAACGAAGCAGCTGGGCACCGGGCTCATGTACTCAGGGGAGCCAATTTCAAATGTGCAGCCAAGAGCTGCTTCACAAGCACATTCAGCTGAGAATGCTCTGGCTGCTTCAGAAAGGAAGGCGCAGCCCTTGCACTCCTGGACACAACCACGCCAGAAGCAGGTTCCTAAACCTTCCGTGCTACAGAGTGCATGCACCTTGAGCACACGCAGAAGGACGCGTCCAGAAAGAAGGCGTTCTTCAAGTACCCCCCTCCTCCAGGCAGCCTTGAAACTGAGCACAACACACTGCGCCTCGGCAGCTTCCTTCTCACATAGACGGACCGTCCCCTTCTTCACTCTCGCACCTCCCTTGCCCACTTGCAGCAGCTGCTGCCAAAGAAAAAGGCTCCGGAAGTCAAAGCCTCTGCTGGGCTGCACTTTCCCCTTGCCTCACGTCAAAGCACCAGAAACTCTCGGCTGCACTCTGTATTTCCAGTCTCCGCTGCATCTACCACTGTCATCGCTGCATCTCCAAGCATCAAGCTGGGCACAATTCTTTCCAGGGAAAGCTGGAAGAGAAATAGGTAGCAGCACAAGTAGCCGCAGGTTGAACTTTCTGTTTTCAAGTGCTAACGTGAATCCGCACACAAGCGAGGGACAGCCACGCTTCCTCTTGCAGCCCGTGCGCTGTGCACAGCAGCTCCGTGCTCTGCCTTCATTCTTATGCTCTTCGGAGCAGGTCGTGCTTTCATTCTGCCGGAGTCGAACCATCGTCTACTTGGCGCACAGAGCACTCTGCCGGCAGCGAAGTGCTCCAGCCGACTGCTTCTGCCGAACCACGCCTGGAATATGCACTTTCCCTCGCAGCGACATACACCAGCATACTCGGTCTTTCTTCTCGTCCAAATGTAAAGGGAAAGAGCCTCAGCTATGTCTGGCACAGAGAACAGTTTTAGGTCAACGAGCTTACCCGGAGCTTACCCTCGACGTGTGGAAACCTGTATTTGCAGCACATCCTAGTGGTAGCCCTCTTTCCTTTCCAGCCTGCACAGCGCTCAGTGCACAGATCGCGGTGCTCTCTGCACCTGCCTTCCCTCTTCCCAGTACCACCGCCAAGCTTACAGCCTTGCAGGGAGCGAAGTGGCGGATAGGCGTGTCGCACACAAGAACGTGCCAGGACGAAAAGATGGTCCTCCGTTCTCCTGCTCCTTGCCCGAACTGTGTTGAAAGTCTTGCCCAGCGAAAAGCTACTCCAGCAAATGTTTCTCTCCTGACGCAGTTCGCTGAGCGAGAGCTACACGGACAGTTTGGACTCGGTGAAACAGCAAGAAAATGCTTGTCCGTCGAGCTGAAGGAAAATCCCTGCACAGCACACTGTGGCTGCGTGCAGTGTTCACACTGAAGAGCGGCAAAGCTCCAAGCCATGGCTGGGCTTCACTTCTGTCCAGAGCACAGGAGGCGAAGAACGAAGCAGCTGGGCACCGGGCTCATGTACTCAGGGGAGCCAATTTCAAATGTGCAGCCAAGAGCTGCTTCACAAGCACATTCAGCTGAGAATGCTCTGGCTGCTTCAGAAAGGAAGGCGCAGCCCTTGCACTCCTGGACACAACCACGCCAGAAGCAGGTTCCTAAACCTTCCGTGCTACAGAGTGCATGCACCTTGAGCACACGCAGAAGGACGCGTCCAGAAAGAAGGCGTTCTTCAAGTACCCCCCTCCTCCAGGCAGCCTTGAAACTGAGCACAACACACTGCGCCTCGGCAGCTTCCTTCTCACATAGACGGACCGTCCCCTTCTTCACTCTCGCACCTCCCTTGCCCACTTGCAGCAGCTGCTGCCAAAGAAAAAGGCTCCGGAAGTCAAAGCCTCTGCTGGGCTGCACTTTCCCCTTGCCTCACGTCAAAGCACCAGAAACTCTCGGCTGCACTCTGTATTTCCAGTCTCCGCTGCATCTACCACTGTCATCGCTGCATCTCCAAGCATCAAGCTGGGCACAATTCTTTCCAGGGAAAGCTGGAAGAGAAATAGGTAGCAGCACAAGTAGCCGCAGGTTGAACTTTCTGTTTTCAAGTGCTAACGTGAATCCGCACACAAGCGAGGGACAGCCACGCTTCCTCTTGCAGCCCGTGCGCTGTGCACAGCAGCTCCGTGCTCTGCCTTCATTCTTATGCTCTTCGGAGCAGGTCGTGCTTTCATTCTGCCGGAGTCGAACCATCGTCTACTTGGCGCACAGAGCACTCTGCCGGCAGCGAAGTGCTCCAGCCGACTGCTTCTGCCGAACCACGCCTGGAATATGCACTTTCCCTCGCAGCGACATACACCAGCATACTCGGTCTTTCTTCTCGTCCAAATGTAAAGGGAAAGAGCCTCAGCTATGTCTGGCACAGAGAACAGTTTTAGGTCAACGAGCTTACCCGGAGCTTACCCTCGACGTGTGGAAACCTGTATTTGCAGCACATCCTAGTGGTAGCCCTCTTTCCTTTCCAGCCTGCACAGCGCTCAGTGCACAGATCGCGGTGCTCTCTGCACCTGCCTTCCCTCTTCCCAGTACCACCGCCAAGCTTACAGCCTTGCAGGGAGCGAAGTGGCGGATAGGCGTGTCGCACACAAGAACGTGCCAGGACGAAAAGATGGTCCTCCTTTCTCCTGCTCCTTGCCCGAACTGTGGTGCTGTGTTGAAAGTCTTGCCCAGCGAAAAGCTACTCCAGCAAGTGTTTCTCTCCAAACGCAGTTCGCTGAGCGAGAGCTACACGGACAGTTTGGACTCGGTGAAACAGCAAGAAAATGCTTGTCCGTCGAGCTGAGGAAAATCCCTGCACAGCACACTGTGGCTGCGTGCAGTGTTCACGCTGAAGAGCGGCAAAGCTCCAAGCCATGGCTGGGCTTCACTTCTGTCCAGAGCACATGAGGCGAAGAACGAAGCAGCTGGGCACCGGGCTCATGTACTCAGGGGAGCCAATTTCAAATGTGCAGCCAAGAGCTGCTTCACAAGCACATTCAGCTGAGAATGCTCTGGCTGCTTCAGAAAGGAAGGCGCAGCCCTTGCACTCCTGGACACAAGCTGGGCAGAAGCAGGTTCCTAAACCTTCCGTGCTGCAGAGTGCATGCACCTTGAGCACACGCAGAAGGACGCGTCCAGAAAGAAGGCGTTCTTCAAGTACCCCCCTCCTCCAGGCAGCCTTGAAACTGAGCACAACACACTGCGCCTCGGCAGCTTCCTTCTCACATAGACGGACCGTCCCCTTCTTCACTCTCGCACCTCCCTTGCCCACTTGCAGCAGCTGCTGCCAAAGAAAAAGGCTCCAGAAGTCAAAGCCTCTGCTGGGCTGCACTTTCCCCTTGCCTCACGTCAAAGCACCAGAAACTCTCGGCTGCACTCCGTATTTCCAGTCTCCGCTGCATCTACCACTGTCATCTCTGCATCTCCAAGCATCAAGCTGGGCACAATTCTTTCCAGGGAAAGCTGGAAGAGAAATAGGTAGCAGCACAAGTAGCCGCAGGTTGAACTTTCTGTTTTCAAGTGCTAACGTGAATCCGCACACAAGCGAGAGGCAGCCACGCTTCCTCTTGCAGCCTGTGCCATGCGCATACCAGCTCCGTGCTCTGCGCCTTCATTGTGCCTGAGTGGAACCCGTGTCTACTTCTGGCACAGAGAGCACTCTGCCGGCAGAGAAATGCTCCAGGCTGCTGCCTCTGCCCAAACACGCCTGCGCTCTGCACTTTCTCTCTCAGCGCTAGGGAGCAGCACATTCGGTCTGCCTTGTAGCCTGAATCTGAACGGAAAGATTCTCAGCTAAGTCTCAGCACAGAGAACAGTTTTAGGTCAACGAGCTTACCTTACGCGGAGCTTACCCTCGACGCGTGGAAACCTGTATTTGCAGCACATCCTAGTGGTAGCCCTCTTTTCTTTCCAGCCTGCACAGCGCTCAGTGCACAGATCGCGGTGCTCTCTGCACCTGCCTTCCCTCTTCCCAGTACCACCGCCAAGCTTACAGCCTTGCAGGGAGCGAAGTGGCGGATAGGCGTGTCGCACACAAGAACGTGCCAGGATGAAAAGATGGTCCTCCGTTCTCCTGCTCCTTGCCCGAACTGTGTTGAAGTCTTGCCCAGCGAAAAGCTACTCCAGCAAGTGTTTCTCTCCAAACGCAGTTCGCTGAGCGAGAGCTACACGGACAGTTTGGACTCGGTGAAACAGCAAGAAAATGCTTGTCCGTCGAGCTGAGGAAAATCCCTGCACAGCACACTGTGGCTGCGTGCAGTGTTCACGCTGAAGAGCGGCAAAGCTCCAAGCCATGGCTGGGCTTCACTTCTGTCGAGAGCACATGAGGCGAAGAACCAAGCAGCTGGGCACCGGGCTCATGTACTCAGGGGAGCCAATTTCAAATGTGCAGCCAAGAGCTGCTTCACAAGCACATTCAGCTGAGAATGCTCTGGCTGCTTCAGAAAGGAAGGCGCAGCCCTTGCACTCCTGGACACAACCACGCCAGAAGCAGGTTCCTAAACCTTCCGTGCTGCAGAGTGCATGCACCTTGAGCACACGCAGAAGGACGCGTCCAGAAAGAAGGCGTTCTTCAAGTACCCCCCTCCTCCAGGCAGCCTTGAAACTGAGCACAACACACTGCGCCTCGGCAGCTTCCTTCTCACATAGACGGACCGTCCCCTTCTTCACTCTCGCACCTCCCTTGCCCACTTGCAGCAGCTGCTGCCAAAGAAAAAGGCTCCAGAAGTCAAAGCCTCTGCTGGGCTGCACTTTCCCCTTGCCTCACGTCAAAGCACCAGAAACTCTCGGCTGCACTCTGTATTTCCAGTCTCCGCTGCATCTACCACTGTCATCGCTGCATCTCCAAGCATCAAGCTGGGCACAATTCTTTCCAGGGAAAGCTGGAAGAGAAATAGGTAGCAGCACAAGTAGCCGCAGGTTGAACTTTCTGTTTTCAAGTGCTAACGTGAATCCGCACACAAGCGAGGGACAGCCACGCTTCCTCTTGCAGCCCGTGCGCTGTGCACAGCAGCTCCGTGCTCTGCCTTCATTCTTATGCTCTTCGGAGCAGGTCGTGCTTTCATTCTGCCGGAGTCGAACCATCGTCTACTTGGCGCACAGAGCACTCTGCCGGCAGCGAAGTGCTCCAGCCGACTGCTTCTGCCGAACCACGCCTGGAATATGCACTTTCCCTCGCAGCGACATACACCAGCATACTCGGTCTTTCTTCTCGTCCAAATGTAAAGGGAAAGAGCCTCAGCTATGTCTGGCACAGAGAACAGTTTTAGGTCAACGAGCTTACCCGGAGCTTACCCGCGACGTGTGGAAACCTGTATTTGCAGCACATCCTAGTGGTAGCCCTCTTTTCTTTCCAGCCTGCACAGCGCTCAGTGCACAGATCGCGGTGCTCTCTGCACCTGCCTTCCCTCTTCCCAGTACCACCGCCAAGCTTACAGCCTTGCAGGGAGCGAAGTGGCGGATAGGCGTGTCGCACACAAGAACGTGCCAGGATGAAAAGATGGTCCTCCTTTCTCCTGCTCCTTGCCCGAACTGTGGTGCTGTGTTGAAAGTCTTGCCCAGCGAAAAGCTACTCCAGCAAGTGTTTCTCTCCAAACGCAGTTCGCTGAGCGAGAGCTACACGGACAGTTTGGACTCGGTGAAACAGCAAGAAAATGCTTGTCCGTCGAGCTGAAGGAAAATCCCTGCACAGCACACTGTGGCTGCGTGCAGTGTTCACGCTGAAGAGCGGCAAAGCTCCAAGCCATGGCTGGGCTTCACTTCTGTCCAGAGCACATGAGGCGAAGAACGAAGCAGCTGGGCACCGGGCTCATGTACTCAGGGGAGCCAATTTCAAATGTGCAGCCAAGAGCTGCTTCACAAGCACATTCAGCTGAGAATGCTCTGGCTGCTTCAGAAAGGAAGGCGCAGCCCTTGCACTCCTGGACACAAGCTGGGCAGAAGCAGGTTCCTAAACCTTCCGTGCTGCAGAGTGCATGCACCTTGAGCACACGCAGAAGGACGCGTCCAGAAAGAAGGCGTTCTTCAAGTACCCCCCTCCTCCAGGCAGCCTTGAAACTGAGCACAACACACTGCGCCTCGGCAGCTTCCTTCTCACATAGACGGACCGTCCCCTTCTTCACTCTCGCACCTCCCTTGCCCACTTGCAGCAGCTGCTGCCAAAGAAAAAGGCTCCGGAAGTCAAAGCCTCTGCTGGGCTGCACTTTCCCCTTGCCTCACGTCAAAGCACCAGAAACTCTCGGCTGCACTCTGTATTTCCAGTCTCCGCTGCATCTACCACTGTCATCTCTGCATCTCCAAGCATCAAGCTGGGCACAATTCTTTCCAGGGAAAGCTGGAAGAGAAATAGGTAGCAGCACAAGTAGCCGCAGGTTGAACTTTCTGTTTTCAAGTGCTAACGTGAATCCGCACACAAGCGAGAGGCAGCCACGCTTCCTCTTGCAGCCTGTGCCATGCGCATACCAGCTCCGTGCTCTGCGCCTTCATTCTTATGCTCTTCGGACCAGGTGGCGCTTCCAATCTGCCGGAGTCGAACCGTTGTCTACTTCTGGCACAGAGAGCACGGTGCCGGCAGACAAACGCTCCAGGCTGCTGCCTCTGCCCAAACACGCCTGGGCTCTGCACTTTCTCTCTCAGCGCTAGGGAGCAGCACATTCGGTCTGCCTTGTAGCCTGAATCTGAACGGAAAGATTCTCAGCTAAGTCTCGGCACAGAGAACAGTTTTAGGTCAACGAGCTTACCCGGAGCTTACCCTCGACTCGTGGAAACCTGTATTTGCAGCACATCCTAGTGGTAGCCCTCTTTCCTTTCCAGCCTGCACAGCGCTCAGTGCACAGATCGCGGTGCTCTCTGCACCTGCCTTCCCTCTTCCCAGTACCACCGCCAAGCTTACAGCCTTGCAGGGAGCGAAGTGGCGGATAGGCGTGTCGCACACAAGAACGTGCCAGGACGAAAAGATGGTCCTCCGTTCTCCTGCTCCTTGCCCGAACTGTGTTGAAAGTCTTGCCCAGCGAAAAGCTACTCCAGCAAATGTTTCTCTCCTGACGCAGTTCGCTGAGCGAGAGCTACACGGACAGTTTGGACTCGGTGAAACAGCAAGAAAATGCTTGTCCGTCGAGCTGAAGGAAAATCCCTGCACAGCACACTGTGGCTGCGTGCAGTGTTCACGCTGAAGAGCGGCAAAGCTCCAAGCCATGGCTGGGCTTCACTTCTGTCCAGAGCACATGAGGCGAAGAACGAAGCAGCTGGGCACCGGGCTCATGTACTCAGGGGAGCCAATTTCAAATGTGCAGCCAAGAGCTGCTTCACAAGCACATTCAGCTGAGAATGCTCTGGCTGCTTCAGAAAGGAAGGCGCAGCCCTTGCACTCCTGGACACAACCACGCCAGAAGCAGGTTCCTAAACCTTCCGTGCTACAGAGTGCATGCACCTTGAGCACACGCAGAAGGACGCGTCCAGAAAGAAGGCGTTCTTCAAGTACCCCCCTCCTCCAGGCAGCCTTGAAACTGAGCACAACACACTGCGCCTCGGCAGCTTCCTTCTCACATAGACGGACCGTCCCCTTCTTCACTCTCGCACCTCCCTTGCCCACTTGCAGCAGCTGCTGCCAAAGAAAAAGGCTCCGGAAGTCAAAGCCTCTGCTGGGCTGCACTTTCCCCTTGCCTCACGTCAAAGCACCAGAAACTCTCGGCTGCACTCTGTATTTCCAGTCTCCGCTGCATCTACCACTGTCATCGCTGCATCTCCAAGCATCAAGCTGGGCACAATTCTTTCCAGGGAAAGCTGGAAGAGAAATAGGTAGCAGCACAAGTAGCCGCAGGTTGAACTTTCTGTTTTCAAGTGCTAACGTGAATCCGCACACAAGCGAGGGACAGCCACGCTTCCTCTTGCAGCCCGTGCGCTGTGCACAGCAGCTCCGTGCTCTGCCTTCATTCTTATGCTCTTCGGAGCAGGTCGTGCTTTCATTCTGCCGGAGTCGAACCATCGTCTACTTGGCGCACAGAGCACTCTGCCGGCAGCGAAGTGCTCCAGCCGACTGCTTCTGCCGAACCACGCCTGGAATATGCACTTTCCCTCGCAGCGACATACACCAGCATACTCGGTCTTTCTTCTCGTCCAAATGTAAAGGGAAAGAGCCTCAGCTATGTCTGGCACAGAGAACAGTTTTAGGTCAACGAGCTTACCCGGAGCTTACCCTCGACTCGTGGAAACCTGTATTTGCAGCACATCCTAGTGGTAGCCCTCTTTCCTTTCCAGCCTGCACAGCGCTCAGTGCACAGATCGCGGTGCTCTCTGCACCTGCCTTCCCTCTTCCCAGTACCACCGCCAAGCTTACAGCCTTGCAGGGAGCGAAGTGGCGGATAGGCGTGTCGCACACAAGAACGTGCCAGGACGAAAAGATGGTCCTCCGTTCTCCTGCTCCTTGCCCGAACTGTGTTGAAAGTCTTGCCCAGCGAAAAGCTACTCCAGCAAATGTTTCTCTCCTGACGCAGTTCGCTGAGCGAGAGCTACACGGACAGTTTGGACTCGGTGAAACAGCAAGAAAATGCTTGTCCGTCGAGCTGAAGGAAAATCCCTGCACAGAACACTGTGGCTGCGTGCAGTGTTCACGCTGAAGAGCGGCAAAGCTCCAAGCCATGGCTGGGCTTCACTTCTGTCCAGAGCACATGAGGCGAAGAACGAAGCAGCTGGGCACCGGGCTCATGTACTCAGGGGAGCCAATTTCAAATGTGCAGCCAAGAGCTGCTTCACAAGCACATTCAGCTGAGAATGCTCTGGCTGCTTCAGAAAGGAAGGCGCAGCCCTTGCACTCCTGGACACAACCACGCCAGAAGCAGGTTCCTAAACCTTCCGTGCTACAGAGTGCATGCACCTTGAGCACACGCAGAAGGACGCGTCCAGAAAGAAGGCGTTCTTCAAGTACCCCCCTCCTCCAGGCAGCCTTGAAACTGAGCACAACACACTGCGCCTCGGCAGCTTCCTTCTCACATAGACGGACCGTCCCCTTCTTCACTCTCGCACCTCCCTTGCCCACTTGCAGCAGCTGCTGCCAAAGAAAAAGGCTCCGGAAGTCAAAGCCTCTGCTGGGCTGCACTTTCCCCTTGCCTCACGTCAAAGCACCAGAAACTCTCGGCTGCACTCTGTATTTCCAGTCTCCGCTGCATCTACCACTGTCATCGCTGCATCTCCAAGCATCAAGCTGGGCACAATTCTTTCCAGGGAAAGCTGGAAGAGAAATAGGTAGCAGCACAAGTAGCCGCAGGTTGAACTTTCTGTTTTCAAGTGCTAACGTGAATCCGCACACAAGCGAGGGACAGCCACGCTTCCTCTTGCAGCCCGTGCGCTGTGCACAGCAGCTCCGTGCTCTGCCTTCATTCTTATGCTCTTCGGAGCAGGTCGTGCTTTCATTCTGCCGGAGTCGAACCATCGTCTACTTGGCGCACAGAGCACTCTGCCGGCAGCGAAGTGCTCCAGCCGACTGCTTCTGCCGAACCACGCCTGGAATATGCACTTTCCCTCGCAGCGACATACACCAGCATACTCGGTCTTTCTTCTCGTCCAAATGTAAAGGGAAAGAGCCTCAGCTATGTCTGGCACAGAGAACAGTTTTAGGTCAACGAGCTTACCCGGAGCTTACCCTCGACGTGTGGAAACCTGTATTTGCAGCACATCCTAGTGGTAGCCCTCTTTCCTTTCCAGCCTGCACAGCGCTCAGTGCACAGATCGCGGTGCTCTCTGCACCTGCCTTCCCTCTTCCCAGTACCACCGCCAAGCTTACAGCCTTGCAGGGAGCGAAGTGGCGGATAGGCGTGTCGCACACAAGAACGTGCCAGGACGAAAAGATGGTCCTCCGTTCTCCTGCTCCTTGCCCGAACTGTGTTGAAAGTCTTGCCCAGCGAAAAGCTACTCCAGCAAATGTTTCTCTCCTGACGCAGTTCGCTGAGCGAGAGCTACACGGACAGTTTGGACTCGGTGAAACAGCAAGAAAATGCTTGTCCGTCGAGCTGAAGGAAAATCCCTGCACAGCACACTGTGGCTGCGTGCAGTGTTCACGCTGAAGAGCGGCAAAGCTCCAAGCCATGGCTGGGCTTCACTTCTGTCCAGAGCACAGGAGGCGAAGAACGAAGCAGCTGGGCACCGGGCTCATGTACTCAGGGGAGCCAATTTCAAATGTGCAGCCAAGAGCTGCTTCACAAGCACATTCAGCTGAGAATGCTCTGGCTGCTTCAGAAAGGAAGGCGCAGCCCTTGCACTCCTGGACACAACCACGCCAGAAGCAGGTTCCTAAACCTTCCGTGCTACAGAGTGCATGCACCTTGAGCACACGCAGAAGGACGCGTCCAGAAAGAAGGCGTTCTTCAAGTACCCCCCTCCTCCAGGCAGCCTTGAAACTGAGCACAACACACTGCGCCTCGGCAGCTTCCTTCTCACATAGACGGACCGTCCCCTTCTTCACTCTCGCACCTCCCTTGCCCACTTGCAGCAGCTGCTGCCAAAGAAAAAGGCTCCGGAAGTCAAAGCCTCTGCTGGGCTGCACTTTCCCCTTGCCTCACGTCAAAGCACCAGAAACTCTCGGCTGCACTCTGTATTTCCAGTCTCCGCTGCATCTACCACTGTCATCGCTGCATCTCCAAGCATCAAGCTGGGCACAATTCTTTCCAGGGAAAGCTGGAAGAGAAATAGGTAGCAGCACAAGTAGCCGCAGGTTGAACTTTCTGTTTTCAAGTGCTAACGTGAATCCGCACACAAGCGAGGGACAGCCACGCTTCCTCTTGCAGCCCGTGCGCTGTGCACAGCAGCTCCGTGCTCTGCCTTCATTCTTATGCTCTTCGGAGCAGGTCGTGCTTTCATTCTGCCGGAGTCGAACCATCGTCTACTTGGCGCACAGAGCACTCTGCCGGCAGCGAAGTGCTCCAGCCGACTGCTTCTGCCGAACCACGCCTGGAATATGCACTTTCCCTCGCAGCGACATACACCAGCATACTCGGTCTTTCTTCTCGTCCAAATGTAAAGGGAAAGAGCCTCAGCTATGTCTGGCACAGAGAACAGTTTTAGGTCAACGAGCTTACCCGGAGCTTACCCTCGACTCGTGGAAACCTGTATTTGCAGCACATCCTAGTGGTAGCCCTCTTTCCTTTCCAGCCTGCACAGCGCTCAGTGCACAGATCGCGGTGCTCTCTGCACCTGCCTTCCCTCTTCCCAGTACCACCGCCAAGCTTACAGCCTTGCAGGGAGCGAAGTGGCGGATAGGCGTGTCGCACACAAGAACGTGCCAGGACGAAAAGATGGTCCTCCGTTCTCCTGCTCCTTGCCCGAACTGTGTTGAAAGTCTTGCCCAGCGAAAAGCTACTCCAGCAAATGTTTCTCTCCTGACGCAGTTCGCTGAGCGAGAGCTACACGGACAGTTTGGACTCGGTGAAACAGCAAGAAAATGCTTGTCCGTCGAGCTGAAGGAAAATCCCTGCACAGCACACTGTGGCTGCGTGCAGTGTTCACGCTGAAGAGCGGCAAAGCTCCAAGCCATGGCTGGGCTTCACTTCTGTCCAGAGCACATGAGGCGAAGAACGAAGCAGCTGGGCACCGGGCTCATGTACTCAGGGGAGCCAATTTCAAATGTGCAGCCAAGAGCTGCTTCACAAGCACATTCAGCTGAGAATGCTCTGGCTGCTTCAGAAAGGAAGGCGCAGCCCTTGCACTCCTGGACACAACCACGCCAGAAGCAGGTTCCTAAACCTTCCGTGCTACAGAGTGCATGCACCTTGAGCACACGCAGAAGGACGCGTCCAGAAAGAAGGCGTTCTTCAAGTACCCCCCTCCTCCAGGCAGCCTTGAAACTGAGCACAACACACTGCGCCTCGGCAGCTTCCTTCTCACATAGACGGACCGTCCCCTTCTTCACTCTCGCACCTCCCTTGCCCACTTGCAGCAGCTGCTGCCAAAGAAAAAGGCTCCGGAAGTCAAAGCCTCTGCTGGGCTGCACTTTCCCCTTGCCTCACGTCAAAGCACCAGAAACTCTCGGCTGCACTCTGTATTTCCAGTCTCCGCTGCATCTACCACTGTCATCGCTGCATCTCCAAGCATCAAGCTGGGCACAATTCTTTCCAGGGAAAGCTGGAAGAGAAATAGGTAGCAGCACAAGTAGCCGCAGGTTGAACTTTCTGTTTTCAAGTGCTAACGTGAATCCGCACACAAGCGAGGGACAGCCACGCTTCCTCTTGCAGCCCGTGCGCTGTGCACAGCAGCTCCGTGCTCTGCCTTCATTCTTATGCTCTTCGGAGCAGGTCGTGCTTTCATTCTGCCGGAGTCGAACCATCGTCTACTTGGCGCACAGAGCACTCTGCCGGCAGCGAAGTGCTCCAGCCGACTGCTTCTGCCGAACCACGCCTGGAATATGCACTTTCCCTCGCAGCGACATACACCAGCATACTCGGTCTTTCTTCTCGTCCAAATGTAAAGGGAAAGAGCCTCAGCTATGTCTGGCACAGAGAACAGTTTTAGGTCAACGAGCTTACCCGGAGCTTACCCTCGACGTGTGGAAACCTGTATTTGCAGCACATCCTAGTGGTAGCCCTCTTTCCTTTCCAGCCTGCACAGCGCTCAGTGCACAGATCGCGGTGCTCTCTGCACCTGCCTTCCCTCTTCCCAGTACCACCGCCAAGCTTACAGCCTTGCAGGGAGCGAAGTGGCGGATAGGCGTGTCGCACACAAGAACGTGCCAGGACGAAAAGATGGTCCTCCGTTCTCCTGCTCCTTGCCCGAACTGTGTTGAAAGTCTTGCCCAGCGAAAAGCTACTCCAGCAAATGTTTCTCTCCTGACGCAGTTCGCTGAGCGAGAGCTACACGGACAGTTTGGACTCGGTGAAACAGCAAGAAAATGCTTGTCCGTCGAGCTGAAGGAAAATCCCTGCACAGCACACTGTGGCTGCGTGCAGTGTTCACGCTGAAGAGCGGCAAAGCTCCAAGCCATGGCTGGGCTTCACTTCTGTCCAGAGCACAGGAGGCGAAGAACGAAGCAGCTGGGCACCGGGCTCATGTACTCAGGGGAGCCAATTTCAAATGTGCAGCCAAGAGCTGCTTCACAAGCACATTCAGCTGAGAATGCTCTGGCTGCTTCAGAAAGGAAGGCGCAGCCCTTGCACTCCTGGACACAACCACGCCAGAAGCAGGTTCCTAAACCTTCCGTGCTACAGAGTGCATGCACCTTGAGCACACGCAGAAGGACGCGTCCAGAAAGAAGGCGTTCTTCAAGTACCCCCCTCCTCCAGGCAGCCTTGAAACTGAGCACAACACACTGCGCCTCGGCAGCTTCCTTCTCACATAGACGGACCGTCCCCTTCTTCACTCTCGCACCTCCCTTGCCCACTTGCAGCAGCTGCTGCCAAAGAAAAAGGCTCCGGAAGTCAAAGCCTCTGCTGGGCTGCACTTTCCCCTTGCCTCACGTCAAAGCACCAGAAACTCTCGGCTGCACTCTGTATTTCCAGTCTCCGCTGCATCTACCACTGTCATCGCTGCATCTCCAAGCATCAAGCTGGGCACAATTCTTTCCAGGGAAAGCTGGAAGAGAAATAGGTAGCAGCACAAGTAGCCGCAGGTTGAACTTTCTGTTTTCAAGTGCTAACGTGAATCCGCACACAAGCGAGGGACAGCCACGCTTCCTCTTGCAGCCCGTGCGCTGTGCACAGCAGCTCCGTGCTCTGCCTTCATTCTTATGCTCTTCGGAGCAGGTCGTGCTTTCATTCTGCCGGAGTCGAACCATCGTCTACTTGGCGCACAGAGCACTCTGCCGGCAGCGAAGTGCTCCAGCCGACTGCTTCTGCCGAACCACGCCTGGAATATGCACTTTCCCTCGCAGCGACATACACCAGCATACTCGGTCTTTCTTCTCGTCCAAATGTAAAGGGAAAGAGCCTCAGCTATGTCTGGCACAGAGAACAGTTTTAGGTCAACGAGCTTACCCGGAGCTTACCCTCGACGTGTGGAAACCTGTATTTGCAGCACATCCTAGTGGTAGCCCTCTTTCCTTTCCAGCCTGCACAGCGCTCAGTGCACAGATCGCGGTGCTCTCTGCACCTGCCTTCCCTCTTCCCAGTACCACCGCCAAGCTTACAGCCTTGCAGGGAGCGAAGTGGCGGATAGGCGTGTCGCACACAAGAACGTGCCAGGACGAAAAGATGGTCCTCCTTTCTCCTGCTCCTTGCCCGAACTGTGGTGCTGTGTTGAAAGTCTTGCCCAGCGAAAAGCTACTCCAGCAAGTGTTTCTCTCCAAACGCAGTTCGCTGAGCGAGAGCTACACGGACAGTTTGGACTCGGTGAAACAGCAAGAAAATGCTTGTCCGTCGAGCTGAGGAAAATCCCTGCACAGCACACTGTGGCTGCGTGCAGTGTTCACGCTGAAGAGCGGCAAAGCTCCAAGCCATGGCTGGGCTTCACTTCTGTCCAGAGCACATGAGGCGAAGAACGAAGCAGCTGGGCACCGGGCTCATGTACTCAGGGGAGCCAATTTCAAATGTGCAGCCAAGAGCTGCTTCACAAGCACATTCAGCTGAGAATGCTCTGGCTGCTTCAGAAAGGAAGGCGCAGCCCTTGCACTCCTGGACACAAGCTGGGCAGAAGCAGGTTCCTAAACCTTCCGTGCTGCAGAGTGCATGCACCTTGAGCACACGCAGAAGGACGCGTCCAGAAAGAAGGCGTTCTTCAAGTACCCCCCTCCTCCAGGCAGCCTTGAAACTGAGCACAACACACTGCGCCTCGGCAGCTTCCTTCTCACATAGACGGACCGTCCCCTTCTTCACTCTCGCACCTCCCTTGCCCACTTGCAGCAGCTGCTGCCAAAGAAAAAGGCTCCAGAAGTCAAAGCCTCTGCTGGGCTGCACTTTCCCCTTGCCTCACGTCAAAGCACCAGAAACTCTCGGCTGCACTCCGTATTTCCAGTCTCCGCTGCATCTACCACTGTCATCTCTGCATCTCCAAGCATCAAGCTGGGCACAATTCTTTCCAGGGAAAGCTGGAAGAGAAATAGGTAGCAGCACAAGTAGCCGCAGGTTGAACTTTCTGTTTTCAAGTGCTAACGTGAATCCGCACACAAGCGAGAGGCAGCCACGCTTCCTCTTGCAGCCTGTGCCATGCGCATACCAGCTCCGTGCTCTGCGCCTTCATTGTGCCTGAGTGGAACCCGTGTCTACTTCTGGCACAGAGAGCACTCTGCCGGCAGAGAAATGCTCCAGGCTGCTGCCTCTGCCCAAACACGCCTGCGCTCTGCACTTTCTCTCTCAGCGCTAGGGAGCAGCACATTCGGTCTGCCTTGTAGCCTGAATCTGAACGGAAAGATTCTCAGCTAAGTCTCAGCACAGAGAACAGTTTTAGGTCAACGAGCTTACCTTACGCGGAGCTTACCCTCGACGCGTGGAAACCTGTATTTGCAGCACATCCTAGTGGTAGCCCTCTTTTCTTTCCAGCCTGCACAGCGCTCAGTGCACAGATCGCGGTGCTCTCTGCACCTGCCTTCCCTCTTCCCAGTACCACCGCCAAGCTTACAGCCTTGCAGGGAGCGAAGTGGCGGATAGGCGTGTCGCACACAAGAACGTGCCAGGATGAAAAGATGGTCCTCCGTTCTCCTGCTCCTTGCCCGAACTGTGTTGAAGTCTTGCCCAGCGAAAAGCTACTCCAGCAAGTGTTTCTCTCCTGACGCAGTTCGCTGAGCGAGAGCTACACGGACAGTTTGGACTCGGTGAAACAGCAAGAAAATGCTTGTCCGTCGAGCTGAGGAAAATCCCTGCACAGCACACTGTGGCTGCGTGCAGTGTTCACGCTGAAGAGCGGCAAAGCTCCAAGCCATGGCTGGGCTTCAGTTCTGTCGAGAGCACATGAGGCGAAGAACCAAGCAGCTGGGCACCGGGCTCATGTACTCAGGGGAGCCAATTTCAAATGTGCAGCCAAGAGCTGCTTCACAAGCACATTCAGCTGAGAATGCTCTGGCTGCTTCAGAAAGGAAGGCGCAGCCCTTGCACTCCTGGACACAAGCTGGGCAGAAGCAGGTTCCTAAACCTTCCGTGCTGCAGAGTGCATGCACCTTGAGCACACGCAGAAGGACGCGTCCAGAAAGAAGGCGTTCTTCAAGTACCCCCCTCCTCCAGGCAGCCTTGAAACTGAGCACAACACACTGCGCCTCGGCAGCTTCCTTCTCACATAGACGGACCGTCCCCTTCTTCACTCTCGCACCTCCCTTGCCCACTTGCAGCAGCTGCTGCCAAAGAAAAAGGCTCCGGAAGTCAAAGCCTCTGCTGGGCTGCACTTTCCCCTTGCCTCACGTCAAAGCACCAGAAACTCTCGGCTGCACTCTGTATTTCCAGTCTCCGCTGCATCTACCACTGTCATCTCTGCATCTCCAAGCATCAAGCTGGGCACAATTCTTTCCAGGGAAAGCTGGAAGAGAAATAGGTAGCAGCACAAGTAGCCGCAGGTTGAACTTTCTGTTTTCAAGTGCTAACGTGAATCTGCACACAAGCGAGAGGCAGCCACGCTTCCTCTTGCAGCCTGTGCCATGCGCATACCAGCTCCGTGCTCTGCGCCTTCATTCTTATGCTCTTCGGACCAGGTGGCGCTTCCAATCTGCCGGAGTCGAACCGTTGTCTACTTCTGGCACAGAGAGCACTCTGCCGGCAGACAAACGCTCCAGGCTGCTGCCTCTGCCCAAACACACCTGGGCTCTGCACTTTCTCTCTCAGCGCTAGGTAGAAGCACATTCGGTCTGCCTTGTAGCCTGAATCTGAACGGAAAGATTCTCAGCTACGTCTCGCACAGAGAACAGTTTTAGGTCAACGAGCTTACCCGGAGCTTACCCTCGACGCGTGGAAACCTATATTTGCAGCACATCCTAGTGGTAGCCCTCTTTCCTTTCCAGCCTGCACAGCGCCGGCAGATCGCGGTGCTCTCTGCACCTGCCTTCCCACTTCCCAGGACCACCGCCAAGCTTACAGCCTTGCAGGGAGCGAAGTGGCGGATAGGCGTCTCGCCCAGAAGAAGGTGCCAGGACCAAAAGATGGTCTTCTTTTCTCCTGCTCCTTGCCCGAATTGTGGTGCTGTGCGGAAAGTCTTGCCCAGCGAAAAGCTACTCCAGCAAGGGCTTCTCTCCAAACGCATTTCGCTGAGCGAGAGCTACACGGACAGTTTGGACTCGGTGAAATAGCAAGAAAATGCTTGTCCGTCGAGCTGAAGGAAAATCCCTGCACAGCACACTGTGGCTGCGTGCAGTGTTCACGCTGAAGAGCGGCAAAGCTCCAAGCCATGGCTGGGCTTCACTTCTGTCCAGAGCACAGGAGGCGAAGAACGAAGCAGCTAGGCACCGGGCTCATGTACTCAGGGGAGCCAATTTCAAATGTGCAGCCAAGAGCTGCTTCACAAGCACATTCAGCTGAGAATGCTCTGGCTGCTTCAGAAAGGAGGGCGCAGCCCTTGCACTCCTGGACACAACCACGCCAGAAGCAGGTTCCTAAACCTTCCGTGCTACAGAGTGCATGCACCTTGAGCACACGCAGAAGGACGCGTCCAGAAAGAAGGCGTTCTTCAAGTACCCCCCTCCTCCAGGCAGCCTTGAAACTGAGCACAACACACTGCGCCTCGGCAGCTTCCTTCTCACATAGACGGACCGTCCCCTTCTTCACTCTCGCAGCTCCCTTGCCCACTTGCAGCAGCTGCTGCCAAAGAAAAAGGCTCCGGAAGTCAAAGCCTCTGCTGGGCTGCACTTTCCCCTTGCCTCACGTCAAAGCACCAGAAACTCTCGGCTGCACTCCGTATTTCCAGTCTCCGCTGCATCTACCACTGTCATCTCTGCATCTCCAAGCATCAAGCTGGGCACAATTCTTTCCAGGGAAAGCTGGAAGAGAAATAGGTAGCAGCACAAGTAGCCGCAGGTTGAACTTTCTGTTTTCAAGTGCTAACGTGAATCCGCACACAAGCGAGAGGCAGCCACGCTTCCTCTTGCAGCCTGTGCCATGCGCATACCAGCTCCGTGCTCTGCGCCTTCATTGTGCCTGAGTGGAACCCGTGTCTACTTCTGGCACAGAGAGCACTCTGCCGGCAGAGAAATGCTCCAGGCTGCTGCCTCTGCCCAAACACGCCTGCGCTCTGCACTTTCTCTCTCAGCGCTAGGGAGCAGCACATTCGGTCTGCCTTGTAGCCTGAATCTGAACGGAAAGATTCTCAGCTAAGTCTCAGCACAGAGAACAGTTTTAGGTCAACGAGCTTACCTTACGCGGAGCTTACCCTCGACGCGTGGAAACCTGTATTTGCAGCACATCCTAGTGGTAGCCCTCTTTTCTTTCCAGCCTGCACAGCGCTCAGTGCACAGATCGCGGTGCTCTCTGCACCTGCCTTCCCTCTTCCCAGTACCACCGCCAAGCTTACAGCCTTGCAGGGAGCGAAGTGGCGGATAGGCGTGTCGCACACAAGAACGTGCCAGGATGAAAAGATGGTCCTCCGTTCTCCTGCTCCTTGCCCGAACTGTGTTGAAGTCTTGCCCAGCGAAAAGCTACTCCAGCAAGTGTTTCTCTCCAAACGCAGTTCGCTGAGCGAGAGCTACACGGACAGTTTGGACTCGGTGAAACAGCAAGAAAATGCTTGTCCGTCGAGCTGAGGAAAATCCCTGCACAGCACACTGTGGCTGCGTGCAGTGTTCACGCTGAAGAGCGGCAAAGCTCCAAGCCATGGCTGGGCTTCAGTTCTGTCGAGAGCACATGAGGCGAAGAACCAAGCAGCTGGGCACCGGGCTCATGTACTCAGGGGAGCCAATTTCAAATGTGCAGCCAAGAGCTGCTTCACAAGCACATTCAGCTGAGAATGCTCTGGCTGCTTCAGAAAGGAAGGCGCAGCCCTTGCACTCCTGGACACAACCACGCCAGAAGCAGGTTCCTAAACCTTCCGTGCTGCAGAGTGCATGCACCTTGAGCACACGCAGAAGGACGCGTCCAGAAAGAAGGCGTTCTTCAAGTACCCCCCTCCTCCAGGCAGCCTTGAAACTGAGCACAACACACTGCGCCTCGGCAGCTTCCTTCTCACATAGACGGACCGTCCCCTTCTTCACTCTCGCACCTCCCTTGCCCACTTGCAGCAGCTGCTGCCAAAGAAAAAGGCTCCGGAAGTCAAAGCCTCTGCTGGGCTGCACTTTCCCCTTGCCTCACGTCAAAGCACCAGAAACTCTCGGCTGCACTCTGTATTTCCAGTCTCCGCTGCATCTACCACTGTCATCGCTGCATCTCCAAGCATCAAGCTGGGCACAATTCTTTCCAGGGAAAGCTGGAAGAGAAATAGGTAGCAGCACAAGTAGCCGCAGGTTGAACTTTCTGTTTTCAAGTGCTAACGTGAATCTGCACACAAGCGAGAGGCAGCCACGCTTCCTCTTGCAGCCTGTGCCATGCGCATACCAGCTCCGTGCTCTGCGCCTTCATTCTTATGCTCTTCGGACCAGGTGGCGCTTCCAATCTGCCGGAGTCGAACCGTTGTCTACTTCTGGCACAGAGAGCACTCTGCCGGCAGACAAACGCTCCAGGCTGCTGCCTCTGCCCAAACACACCTGGGCTCTGCACTTTCTCTCTCAGCGCTAGGTAGAAGCACATTCGGTCTGCCTTGTAGCCTGAATCTGAACGGAAAGATTCTCAGCTACGTCTCGCACAGAGAACAGTTTTAGGTCAACGAGCTTACCCGGAGCTTACCCTCGACGCGTGGAAACCTATATTTGCAGCACATCCTAGTGGTAGCCCTCTTTCCTTTCCAGCCTGCACAGCGCCGGCAGATCGCGGTGCTCTCTGCACCTGCCTTCCCACTTCCCAGGACCACCGCCAAGCTTACAGCCTTGCAGGGAGCGAAGTGGCGGATAGGCGTCTCGCCCAGAAGAAGGTGCCAGGACCAAAAGATGGTCTTCTTTTCTCCTGCTCCTTGCCCGAATTGTGGTGCTGTGCGGAAAGTCTTGCCCAGCGAAAAGCTACTCCAGCAAGGGCTTCTCTCCAAACGCATTTCTCTGAGCGAGAGCTACACGGACAGTTTGGACTCGGTGAAACAGCAAGAAAATGCTTGTCCGTCGAGCTGAAGGAAAATCCCTGCACAGCACACTGTGGCTGCGTGCAGTGTTCACGCTGAAGAGCGGCAAAGCTCCAAGCCATGGCTGGGCTTCACTTCTGTCCAGAGCACAGGAGGCGAAGAACGAAGCAGCTGGGCACCGGGCTCATGTACTCAGGGGAGCCAATTTCAAATGTGCAGCCAAGAGCTGCTTCACAAGCACATTCAGCTGAGAATGCTCTGGCTGCTTCAGAAAGGAGGGCGCAGCCCTTGCACTCCTGGACACAACCACGCCAGAAGCAGGTTCCTAAACCTTCCGTGCTACAGAGTGCATGCACCTTGAGCACACGCAGAAGGACGCGTCCAGAAAGAAGGCGTTCTTCAAGTACCCCCCTCCTCCAGGCAGCCTTGAAACTGAGCACAACACACTGCGCCTCGGCAGCTTCCTTCTCACATAGACGGACCGTCCCCTTCTTCACTCTCGCACCTCCCTTGCCCACTTGCAGCAGCTGCTGCCAAAGAAAAAGGCTCCGGAAGTCAAAGCCTCTGCTGGGCTGCACTTTCCCCTTGCCTCACGTCAAAGCACCAGAAACTCTCGGCTGCACTCTGTATTTCCAGTCTCCGCTGCATCTACCACTGTCATCTCTGCATCTCCAAGCATCAAGCTGGGCACAATTCCTTCCAGGGAAAGCTGGAAGAGAAATAGGTAGCAGCACAAGTAGCCGCAGGTTGAACTTTCTGTTTTCAAGTGCTAACGTGAATCCGCACACAAGCGAGGGACAGCCACGCTTCCTCTTGCAGCCCGTGCGCTGTGCACAGCAGCTCCGTGCTCTGCCTTCATTCTTATGCTCTTCGGAGCAGGTCGTGCTTTCATTCTGCCGGAGTCGAACCATCGTCTACTTGGCGCACAGAGCACTCTGCCAGCAGCGAAGTGCTCCAGCCGACTGCTTCTGCCGAACCACGCCTGGAATATGCACTTTCCCTCGCAGCGACATACACCAGCATACTCGGTCTTTCTTCTCGTCCAAATGTAAAGGGAAAGAGCCTCAGCTATGTCTGGCACAGAGAACAGTTTTAGGTCAACGAGCTTACCCGGAGCTTACCCTCGACGCGTGGAAACCTGTATTTGCAGCACATCCTAGTGGTAGCCCTCTTTCCTTTCCAGCCTGCACAGCGCTCAGTGCACAGATCGCGGTGCTCTCTGCACCTGCCTTCCCTCTTCCCAGTACCACCGCCAAGCTTACAGCCTTGCAGGGAGCGAAGTGGCGGATAGGCGTGTCGCACACAAGAACGTGCCAGGATGAAAAGATGGTCCTCCTTTCTCCTGCTCCTTGCCCGAACTGTGGTGCTGTGTTGAAAGTCTTGCCCAGCGAAAAGCTACTCCAGCAAGTGTTTCTCTCCAAACGCAGTTCGCTGAGCGAGAGCTACACGGACAGTTTGGACTCGGTGAAACAGCAAGAAAATGCTTGTCCGTCGAGCTGAAGGAAAATCCCTGCACAGCACACTGTGGCTGCGTGCAGTGTTCACGCTGAAGAGCGGCAAAGCTCCAAGCCATGGCTGGGCTTCACTTCTGTCCAGAGCACAGGAGGCGAAGAACGAAGCAGCTGGGCACCGGGCTCATGTACTCAGGGGAGCCAATTTCAAATGTGCAGCCAAGAGCTGCTTCACAAGCACATTCAGCTGAGAATGCTCTGGCTGCTTCAGAAAGGAAGGCGCAGCCCTTGCACTCCTGGACACAAGCTGGGCAGAAGCAGGTTCCTAAACCTTCCGTGCTGCAGAGTGCATGCACCTTGAGCACACGCAGAAGGACGCGTCCAGAAAGAAGGCGTTCTTCAAGTACCCCCCTCCTCCAGGCAGCCTTGAAACTGAGCACAACACACTGCGCCTCGGCAGCTTCCTTCTCACATAGACGGACCGTCCCCTTCTTCACTCTCGCAGCTCCCTTGCCCACTTGCAGCAGCTGCTGCCAAAGAAAAAGGCTCCGGAAGTCAAAGCCTCTGCTGGGCTGCACTTTCCCCTTGCCTCACGTCAAAGCACCAGAAACTCTCGGCTGCACTCTGTATTTCCAGTCTCCGCTGCATCTACCACTGTCATCTCTGCATCTCCAAGCATCAAGCTGGGCACAATTCTTTCCAGGGAAAGCTGGAAGAGAAATAGGTAGCAGCACAAGTAGCCGCAGGTTGAACTTTCTGTTTTCAAGTGCTAACGTGAATCCGCACACAAGCGAGAGGCAGCCACGCTTCCTCTTGCAGCCTGTGCCATGCGCATACCAGCTCCGTGCTCTGCGCCTTCATTCTTATGCTCTTCGGACCAGGTGGCGCTTCCAATCTGCCGGAGTCGAACCGTTGTCTACTTCTGGCACAGAGAGCACGGTGCCGGCAGACAAACGCTCCAGGCTGCTGCCTCTGCCCAAACACGCCTGGGCTCTGCACTTTCTCTCTCAGCGCTAGGGAGCAGCACATTCGGTCTGCCTTGTAGCCTGAATCTGAACGGAAAGATTCTCAGCTAAGTCTCGGCACAGAGAACAGTTTTAGGTCAACGAGCTTACCCGGAGCTTACCCTCGACTCGTGGAAACCTGTATTTGCAGCACATCCTAGTGGTAGCCCTCTTTCCTTTCCAGCCTGCACAGCGCTCAGTGCACAGATCGCGGTGCTCTCTGCACCTGCCTTCCCTCTTCCCAGTACCACCGCCAAGCTTACAGCCTTGCAGGGAGCGAAGTGGCGGATAGGCGTGTCGCACACAAGAACGTGCCAGGACGAAAAGATGGTCCTCCGTTCTCCTGCTCCTTGCCCGAACTGTGTTGAAAGTCTTGCCCAGCGAAAAGCTACTCCAGCAAGTGTTTCTCTCCTGACGCAGTTCGCTGAGCGAGAGCTACACGGACAGTTTGGACTCGGTGAAACAGCAAGAAAATGCTTGTCCGTCGAGCTGAAGGAAAATCCCTGCACAGCACACTGTGGCTGCGTGCAGTGTTCACGCTGAAGAGCGGCAAAGCTCCAAGCCATGGCTGGGCTTCACTTCTGTCCAGAGCACAGGAGGCGAAGAACGAAGCAGCTGGGCACCGGGCTCATGTACTCAGGGGAGCCAATTTCAAATGTGCAGCCAAGAGCTGCTTCACAAGCACATTCAGCTGAGAATGCTCTGGCTGCTTCAGAAAGGAAGGCGCAGCCCTTGCACTCCTGGACACAACCACGCCAGAAGCAGGTTCCTAAACCTTCCGTGCTACAGAGTGCATGCACCTTGAGCACACGCAGAAGGACGCGTCCAGAAAGAAGGCGTTCTTCAAGTACCCCCCTCCTCCAGGCAGCCTTGAAACTGAGCACAACACACTGCGCCTCGGCAGCTTCCTTCTCACATAGACGGACCGTCCCCTTCTTCACTCTCGCACCTCCCTTGCCCACTTGCAGCAGCTGCTGCCAAAGAAAAAGGCTCCGGAAGTCAAAGCCTCTGCTGGGCTGCACTTTCCCCTTGCCTCACGTCAAAGCACCAGAAACTCTCGGCTGCACTCTGTATTTCCAGTCTCCGCTGCATCTACCACTGTCATCGCTGCATCTCCAAGCATCAAGCTGGGCACAATTCTTTCCAGGGAAAGCTGGAAGAGAAATAGGTAGCAGCACAAGTAGCCGCAGGTTGAACTTTCTGTTTTCAAGTGCTAACGTGAATCCGCACACAAGCGAGGGACAGCCACGCTTCCTCTTGCAGCCCGTGCGCTGTGCACAGCAGCTCCGTGCTCTGCCTTCATTCTTATGCTCTTCGGAGCAGGTCGTGCTTTCATTCTGCCGGAGTCGAACCATCGTCTACTTGGCGCACAGAGCACTCTGCCGGCAGCGAAGTGCTCCAGCCGACTGCTTCTGCCGAACCACGCCTGGAATATGCACTTTCCCTCGCAGCGACATACACCAGCATACTCGGTCTTTCTTCTCGTCCAAATGTAAAGGGAAAGAGCCTCAGCTATGTCTGGCACAGAGAACAGTTTTAGGTCAACGAGCTTACCCGGAGCTTACCCTCGACTCGTGGAAACCTGTATTTGCAGCACATCCTAGTGGTAGCCCTCTTTCCTTTCCAGCCTGCACAGCGCTCAGTGCACAGATCGCGGTGCTCTCTGCACCTGCCTTCCCTCTTCCCAGTACCACCGCCAAGCTTACAGCCTTGCAGGGAGCGAAGTGGCGGATAGGCGTGTCGCACACAAGAACGTGCCAGGACGAAAAGATGGTCCTCCGTTCTCCTGCTCCTTGCCCGAACTGTGTTGAAAGTCTTGCCCAGCGAAAAGCTACTCCAGCAAATGTTTCTCTCCTGACGCAGTTCGCTGAGCGAGAGCTACACGGACAGTTTGGACTCGGTGAAACAGCAAGAAAATGCTTGTCCGTCGAGCTGAAGGAAAATCCCTGCACAGCACACTGTGGCTGCGTGCAGTGTTCACGCTGAAGAGCGGCAAAGCTCCAAGCCATGGCTGGGCTTCACTTCTGTCCAGAGCACAGGAGGCGAAGAACGAAGCAGCTGGGCACCGGGCTCATGTACTCAGGGGAGCCAATTTCAAATGTGCAGCCAAGAGCTGCTTCACAAGCACATTCAGCTGAGAATGCTCTGGCTGCTTCAGAAAGGAAGGCGCAGCCCTTGCACTCCTGGACACAACCACGCCAGAAGCAGGTTCCTAAACCTTCCGTGCTACAGAGTGCATGCACCTTGAGCACACGCAGAAGGACGCGTCCAGAAAGAAGGCGTTCTTCAAGTACCCCCCTCCTCCAGGCAGCCTTGAAACTGAGCACAACACACTGCGCCTCGGCAGCTTCCTTCTCACATAGACGGACCGTCCCCTTCTTCACTCTCGCACCTCCCTTGCCCACTTGCAGCAGCTGCTGCCAAAGAAAAAGGCTCCGGAAGTCAAAGCCTCTGCTGGGCTGCACTTTCCCCTTGCCTCACGTCAAAGCACCAGAAACTCTCGGCTGCACTCTGTATTTCCAGTCTCCGCTGCATCTACCACTGTCATCGCTGCATCTCCAAGCATCAAGCTGGGCACAATTCTTTCCAGGGAAAGCTGGAAGAGAAATAGGTAGCAGCACAAGTAGCCGCAGGTTGAACTTTCTGTTTTCAAGTGCTAACGTGAATCCGCACACAAGCGAGGGACAGCCACGCTTCCTCTTGCAGCCCGTGCGCTGTGCACAGCAGCTCCGTGCTCTGCCTTCATTCTTATGCTCTTCGGAGCAGGTCGTGCTTTCATTCTGCCGGAGTCGAACCATCGTCTACTTGGCGCACAGAGCACTCTGCCGGCAGCGAAGTGCTCCAGCCGACTGCTTCTGCCGAACCACGCCTGGAATATGCACTTTCCCTCGCAGCGACATACACCAGCATACTCGGTCTTTCTTCTCGTCCAAATGTAAAGGGAAAGAGCCTCAGCTATGTCTGGCACAGAGAACAGTTTTAGGTCAACGAGCTTACCCGGAGCTTACCCTCGACGTGTGGAAACCTGTATTTGCAGCACATCCTAGTGGTAGCCCTCTTTTCTTTCCAGCCTGCACAGCGCTCAGTGCACAGATCGCGGTGCTCTCTGCACCTGCCTTCCCTCTTCCCAGTACCACCGCCAAGCTTACAGCCTTGCAGGGAGCGAAGTGGCGGATAGGCGTGTCGCACACAAGAACGTGCCAGGACGAAAAGATGGTCCTCCTTTCTCCTGCTCCTTGCCCGAACTGTGGTGCTGTGTTGAAAGTCTTGCCCAGCGAAAAGCTACTCCAGCAAGTGTTTCTCTCCAAACGCAGTTCGCTGAGCGAGAGCTACACGGACAGTTTGGACTCGGTGAAACAGCAAGAAAATGCTTGTCCGTCGAGCTGAGGAAAATCCCTGCACAGCACACTGTGGCTGCGTGCAGTGTTCACGCTGAAGAGCGGCAAAGCTCCAAGCCATGGCTGGGCTTCACTTCTGTCCAGAGCACATGAGGCGAAGAACCAAGCAGCTGGGCACCGGGCTCATGTACTCAGGGGAGCCAATTTCAAATGTGCAGCCAAGAGCTGCTTCACAAGCACATTCAGCTGAGAATGCTCTGGCTGCTTCAGAAAGGAAGGCGCAGCCCTTGCACTCCTGGACACAACCACGCCAGAAGCAGGTTCCTAAACCTTCCGTGCTGCAGAGTGCATGCACCTTGAGCACACGCAGAAGGACGCGTCCAGAAAGAAGGCGTTCTTCAAGTACCCCCCTCCTCCAGGCAGCCTTGAAACTGAGCACAACACACTGCGCCTCGGCAGCTTCCTTCTCACATAGACGGACCGTCCCCTTCTTCACTCTCGCACCTCCCTTGCCCACTTGCAGCAGCTGCTGCCAAAGAAAAAGGCTCCAGAAGTCAAAGCCTCTGCTGGGCTGCACTTTCCCCTTGCCTCACGTCAAAGCACCAGAAACTCTCGGCTGCACTCCGTATTTCCAGTCTCCGCTGCATCTACCACTGTCATCTCTGCATCTCCAAGCATCAAGCTGGGCACAATTCTTTCCAGGGAAAGCTGGAAGAGAAATAGGTAGCAGCACAAGTAGCCGCAGGTTGAACTTTCTGTTTTCAAGTGCTAACGTGAATCCGCACACAAGCGAGAGGCAGCCACGCTTCCTCTTGCAGCCTGTGCCATGCGCATACCAGCTCCGTGCTCTGCGCCTTCATTGTGCCTGAGTGGAACCCGTGTCTACTTCTGGCACAGAGAGCACTCTGCCGGCAGAGAAATGCTCCAGGCTGCTGCCTCTGCCCAAACACGCCTGCGCTCTGCACTTTCTCTCTCAGCGCTAGGGAGCAGCACATTCGGTCTGCCTTGTAGCCTGAATCTGAACGGAAAGATTCTCAGCTAAGTCTCAGCACAGAGAACAGTTTTAGGTCAACGAGCTTACCTTACGCGGAGCTTACCCTCGACGCGTGGAAACCTGTATTTGCAGCACATCCTAGTGGTAGCCCTCTTTTCTTTCCAGCCTGCACAGCGCTCAGTGCACAGATCGCGGTGCTCTCTGCACCTGCCTTCCCTCTTCCCAGTACCACCGCCAAGCTTACAGCCTTGCAGGGAGCGAAGTGGCGGATAGGCGTGTCGCACACAAGAACGTGCCAGGATGAAAAGATGGTCCTCCGTTCTCCTGCTCCTTGCCCGAACTGTGTTGAAGTCTTGCCCAGCGAAAAGCTACTCCAGCAAGTGTTTCTCTCCAAACGCAGTTCGCTGAGCGAGAGCTACACGGACAGTTTGGACTCGGTGAAACAGCAAGAAAATGCTTGTCCGTCGAGCTGAGGAAAATCCCTGCACAGCACACTGTGGCTGCGTGCAGTGTTCACGCTGAAGAGCGGCAAAGCTCCAAGCCATGGCTGGGCTTCAGTTCTGTCGAGAGCACATGAGGCGAAGAACGAAGCAGCTGGGCACCGGGCTCATGTACTCAGGGGAGCCAATTTCAAATGTGCAGCCAAGAGCTGCTTCACAAGCACATTCAGCTGAGAATGCTCTGGCTGCTTCAGAAAGGAAGGCGCAGCCCTTGCACTCCTGGACACAACCACGCCAGAAGCAGGTTCCTAAACCTTCCGTGCTGCAGAGTGCATGCACCTTGAGCACACGCAGAAGGACGCGTCCAGAAAGAAGGCGTTCTTCAAGTACCCCCCTCCTCCAGGCAGCCTTGAAACTGAGCACAACACACTGCGCCTCGGCAGCTTCCTTCTCACATAGACGGACCGTCCCCTTCTTCACTCTCGCACCTCCCTTGCCCACTTGCAGCAGCTGCTGCCAAAGAAAAAGGCTCCGGAAGTCAAAGCCTCTGCTGGGCTGCACTTTCCCCTTGCCTCACGTCAAAGCACCAGAAACTCTCGGCTGCACTCTGTATTTCCAGTCTCCGCTGCATCTACCACTGTCATCGCTGCATCTCCAAGCATCAAGCTGGGCACAATTCTTTCCAGGGAAAGCTGGAAGAGAAATAGGTAGCAGCACAAGTAGCCGCAGGTTGAACTTTCTGTTTTCAAGTGCTAACGTGAATCTGCACACAAGCGAGAGGCAGCCACGCTTCCTCTTGCAGCCTGTGCCATGCGCATACCAGCTCCGTGCTCTGCGCCTTCATTCTTATGCTCTTCGGACCAGGTGGCGCTTCCAATCTGCCGGAGTCGAACCGTTGTCTACTTCTGGCACAGAGAGCACTCTGCCGGCAGACAAACGCTCCAGGCTGCTGCCTCTGCCCAAACACACCTGGGCTCTGCACTTTCTCTCTCAGCGCTAGGTAGAAGCACATTCGGTCTGCCTTGTAGCCTGAATCTGAACGGAAAGATTCTCAGCTAAGTCTCGGCACAGAGAACAGTTTTAGGTCAACGAGCTTACCCGGAGCTTACCCTCGACGTGTGGAAACCTGTATTTGCAGCACATCCTAGTGGTAGCCCTCTTTCCTTTCCAGCCTGCACAGCGCTCAGTGCACAGATCGCGGTGCTCTCTGCACCTGCCTTCCCTCTTCCCAGTACCACCGCCAAGCTTACAGCCTTGCAGGGAGCGAAGTGGCGGATAGGCGTGTCGCACACAAGAACGTGCCAGGACGAAAAGATGGTCCTCCGTTCTCCTGCTCCTTGCCCGAACTGTGTTGAAAGTCTTGCCCAGCGAAAAGCTACTCCAGCAAGTGTTTCTCTCCAAACGCAGTTCGCTGAGCGAGAGCTACACGGACAGTTTGGACTCGGTGAAACAGCAAGAAAATGCTTGTCCGTCGAGCTGAAGGAAAATCCCTGCACAGCACACTGTGGCTGCGTGCAGTGTTCACGCTGAAGAGCGGCAAAGCTCCAAGCCATGGCTGGGCTTCACTTCTGTCCAGAGCACAGGAGGCGAAGAACGAAGCAGCTGGGCACCGGGCTCATGTACTCAGGGGAGCCAATTTCAAATGTGCAGCCAAGAGCTGCTTCACAAGCACATTCAGCTGAGAATGCTCTGGCTGCTTCAGAAAGGAAGGCGCAGCCCTTGCACTCCTGGACACAACCACGCCAGAAGCAGGTTCCTAAACCTTCCGTGCTACAGAGTGCATGCACCTTGAGCACACGCAGAAGGACGCGTCCAGAAAGAAGGCGTTCTTCAAGTACCCCCCTCCTCCAGGCAGCCTTGAAACTGAGCACAACACACTGCGCCTCGGCAGCTTCCTTCTCACATAGACGGACCGTCCCCTTCTTCACTCTCGCACCTCCCTTGCCCACTTGCAGCAGCTGCTGCCAAAGAAAAAGGCTCCGGAAGTCAAAGCCTCTGCTGGGCTGCACTTTCCCCTTGCCTCACGTCAAAGCACCAGAAACTCTCGGCTGCACTCTGTATTTCCAGTCTCCGCTGCATCTACCACTGTCATCGCTGCATCTCCAAGCATCAAGCTGGGCACAATTCTTTCCAGGGAAAGCTGGAAGAGAAATAGGTAGCAGCACAAGTAGCCGCAGGTTGAACTTTCTGTTTTCAAGTGCTAACGTGAATCCGCACACAAGCGAGGGACAGCCACGCTTCCTCTTGCAGCCCGTGCGCTGTGCACAGCAGCTCCGTGCTCTGCCTTCATTCTTATGCTCTTCGGAGCAGGTCGTGCTTTCATTCTGCCGGAGTCGAACCATCGTCTACTTGGCGCACAGAGCACTCTGCCGGCAGCGAAGTGCTCCAGCCGACTGCTTCTGCCGAACCACGCCTGGAATATGCACTTTCCCTCGCAGCGACATACACCAGCATACTCGGTCTTTCTTCTCGTCCAAATGTAAAGGGAAAGAGCCTCAGCTATGTCTGGCACAGAGAACAGTTTTAGGTCAACGAGCTTACCCGGAGCTTACCCTCGACGTGTGGAAACCTGTATTTGCAGCACATCCTAGTGGTAGCCCTCTTTTCTTTCCAGCCTGCACAGCGCTCAGTGCACAGATCGCGGTGCTCTCTGCACCTGCCTTCCCTCTTCCCAGTACCACCGCCAAGCTTACAGCCTTGCAGGGAGCGAAGTGGCGGATAGGCGTGTCGCACACAAGAACGTGCCAGGACGAAAAGATGGTCCTCCTTTCTCCTGCTCCTTGCCCGAACTGTGGTGCTGTGTTGAAAGTCTTGCCCAGCGAAAAGCTACTCCAGCAAGTGTTTCTCTCCAAACGCAGTTCGCTGAGCGAGAGCTACACGGACAGTTTGGACTCGGTGAAACAGCAAGAAAATGCTTGTCCGTCGAGCTGAGGAAAATCCCTGCACAGCACACTGTGGCTGCGTGCAGTGTTCACGCTGAAGAGCGGCAAAGCTCCAAGCCATGGCTGGGCTTCACTTCTGTCCAGAGCACATGAGGCGAAGAACCAAGCAGCTGGGCACCGGGCTCATGTACTCAGGGGAGCCAATTTCAAATGTGCAGCCAAGAGCTGCTTCACAAGCACATTCAGCTGAGAATGCTCTGGCTGCTTCAGAAAGGAAGGCGCAGCCCTTGCACTCCTGGACACAACCACGCCAGAAGCAGGTTCCTAAACCTTCCGTGCTGCAGAGTGCATGCACCTTGAGCACACGCAGAAGGACGCGTCCAGAAAGAAGGCGTTCTTCAAGTACCCCCCTCCTCCAGGCAGCCTTGAAACTGAGCACAACACACTGCGCCTCGGCAGCTTCCTTCTCACATAGACGGACCGTCCCCTTCTTCACTCTCGCACCTCCCTTGCCCACTTGCAGCAGCTGCTGCCAAAGAAAAAGGCTCCAGAAGTCAAAGCCTCTGCTGGGCTGCACTTTCCCCTTGCCTCACGTCAAAGCACCAGAAACTCTCGGCTGCACTCCGTATTTCCAGTCTCCGCTGCATCTACCACTGTCATCTCTGCATCTCCAAGCATCAAGCTGGGCACAATTCTTTCCAGGGAAAGCTGGAAGAGAAATAGGTAGCAGCACAAGTAGCCGCAGGTTGAACTTTCTGTTTTCAAGTGCTAACGTGAATCCGCACACAAGCGAGAGGCAGCCACGCTTCCTCTTGCAGCCTGTGCCATGCGCATACCAGCTCCGTGCTCTGCGCCTTCATTGTGCCTGAGTGGAACCCGTGTCTACTTCTGGCACAGAGAGCACTCTGCCGGCAGAGAAATGCTCCAGGCTGCTGCCTCTGCCCAAACACGCCTGCGCTCTGCACTTTCTCTCTCAGCGCTAGGGAGCAGCACATTCGGTCTGCCTTGTAGCCTGAATCTGAACGGAAAGATTCTCAGCTAAGTCTCAGCACAGAGAACAGTTTTAGGTCAACGAGCTTACCTTACGCGGAGCTTACCCTCGACGCGTGGAAACCTGTATTTGCAGCACATCCTAGTGGTAGCCCTCTTTTCTTTCCAGCCTGCACAGCGCTCAGTGCACAGATCGCGGTGCTCTCTGCACCTGCCTTCCCTCTTCCCAGTACCACCGCCAAGCTTACAGCCTTGCAGGGAGCGAAGTGGCGGATAGGCGTGTCGCACACAAGAACGTGCCAGGATGAAAAGATGGTCCTCCGTTCTCCTGCTCCTTGCCCGAACTGTGTTGAAGTCTTGCCCAGCGAAAAGCTACTCCAGCAAGTGTTTCTCTCCAAACGCAGTTCGCTGAGCGAGAGCTACACGGACAGTTTGGACTCGGTGAAACAGCAAGAAAATGCTTGTCCGTCGAGCTGAGGAAAATCCCTGCACAGCACACTGTGGCTGCGTGCAGTGTTCACGCTGAAGAGCGGCAAAGCTCCAAGCCATGGCTGGGCTTCAGTTCTGTCGAGAGCACATGAGGCGAAGAACCAAGCAGCTGGGCACCGGGCTCATGTACTCAGGGGAGCCAATTTCAAATGTGCAGCCAAGAGCTGCTTCACAAGCACATTCAGCTGAGAATGCTCTGGCTGCTTCAGAAAGGAAGGCGCAGCCCTTGCACTCCTGGACACAACCACGCCAGAAGCAGGTTCCTAAACCTTCCGTGCTGCAGAGTGCATGCACCTTGAGCACACGCAGAAGGACGCGTCCAGAAAGAAGGCGTTCTTCAAGTACCCCCCTCCTCCAGGCAGCCTTGAAACTGAGCACAACACACTGCGCCTCGGCAGCTTCCTTCTCACATAGACGGACCGTCCCCTTCTTCACTCTCGCACCTCCCTTGCCCACTTGCAGCAGCTGCTGCCAAAGAAAAAGGCTCCGGAAGTCAAAGCCTCTGCTGGGCTGCACTTTCCCCTTGCCTCACGTCAAAGCACCAGAAACTCTCGGCTGCACTCTGTATTTCCAGTCTCCGCTGCATCTACCACTGTCATCGCTGCATCTCCAAGCATCAAGCTGGGCACAATTCTTTCCAGGGAAAGCTGGAAGAGAAATAGGTAGCAGCACAAGTAGCCGCAGGTTGAACTTTCTGTTTTCAAGTGCTAACGTGAATCCGCACACAAGCGAGAGGCAGCCACGCTTCCTCTTGCAGCCTGTGCCATGCGCATACCAGCTCCGTGCTCTGCGCCTTCATTCTTATGCTCTTCGGACCAGGTGGCGCTTCCAATCTGCCGGAGTCGAACCGTTGTCTACTTCTGGCACAGAGAGCACTCTGCCGGCAGACAAACGCTCCAGGCTGCTGCCTCTGCCCAAACACACCTGGGCTCTGCACTTTCTCTCTCAGCGCTAGGTAGAAGCACATTCGGTCTGCCTTGTAGCCTGAATCTGAACGGAAAGATTCTCAGCTACGTCTCGCACAGAGAACAGTTTTAGGTCAACGAGCTTACCCGGAGCTTACCCTCGACGCGTGGAAACCTATATTTGCAGCACATCCTAGTGGTAGCCCTCTTTCCTTTCCAGCCTGCACAGCGCCGGCAGATCGCGGTGCTCTCTGCACCTGCCTTCCCACTTCCCAGGACCACCGCCAAGCTTACAGCCTTGCAGGGAGCGAAGTGGCGGATAGGCGTCTCGCCCAGAAGAAGGTGCCAGGACCAAAAGATGGTCTTCTTTTCTCCTGCTCCTTGCCCGAATTGTGGTGCTGTGCGGAAAGTCTTGCCCAGCGAAAAGCTACTCCAGCAAGGGCTTCTCTCCAAACGCATTTCTCTGAGCGAGAGCTACACGGACAGTTTGGACTCGGTGAAACAGCAAGAAAATGCTTGTCCGTCGAGCTGAAGGAAAATCCCTGCACAGCACACTGTGGCTGCGTGCAGTGTTCACGCTGAAGAGCGGCAAAGCTCCAAGCCATGGCTGGGCTTCACTTCTGTCCAGAGCACAGGAGGCGAAGAACGAAGCAGCTAGGCACCGGGCTCATGTACTCAGGGGAGCCAATTTCAAATGTGCAGCCAAGAGCTGCTTCACAAGCACATTCAGCTGAGAATGCTCTGGCTGCTTCAGAAAGGAGGGCGCAGCCCTTGCACTCCTGGACACAACCACGCCAGAAGCAGGTTCCTAAACCTTCCGTGCTACAGAGTGCATGCACCTTGAGCACACGCAGAAGGACGCGTCCAGAAAGAAGGCGTTCTTCAAGTACCCCCCTCCTCCAGGCAGCCTTGAAACTGAGCACAACACACTGCGCCTCGGCAGCTTCCTTCTCACATAGACGGACCGTCCCCTTCTTCACTCTCGCACCTCCCTTGCCCACTTGCAGCAGCTGCTGCCAAAGAAAAAGGCTCCGGAAGTCAAAGCCTCTGCTGGGCTGCACTTTCCCCTTGCCTCACGTCAAAGCACCAGAAACTCTCGGCTGCACTCTGTATTTCCAGTCTCTGCTGCATCTACCACTGTCATCTCTGCATCTCCAAGCATCAAGCTGGGCACAATTCTTTCCAGGGAAAGCTGGAAGAGAAATAGGTAGCAGCACAAGTAGCCGCAGGTTGAACTTTCTGTTTTCAAGTGCTAACGTGAATCCGCACACAAGCGAGGGACAGCCACGCTTCCTCTTGCAGCCCGTGCGCTGTGCACAGCAGCTCCGTGCTCTGCCTTCATTCTTATGCTCTTCGGAGCAGGTCGTGCTTTCATTCTGCCGGAGTCGAACCATCGTCTACTTGGCGCACAGAGCACTCTGCCAGCAGCGAAGTGCTCCAGCCGACTGCTTCTGCCGAACCACGCCTGGAATATGCACTTTCCCTCGCAGCGACATACACCAGCATACTCGGTCTTTCTTCTCGTCCAAATGTAAAGGGAAAGAGCCTCAGCTATGTCTGGCACAGAGAACAGTTTTAGGTCAACGAGCTTACCCGGAGCTTACCCTCGACGTGTGGAAACCTGTATTTGCAGCACATCCTAGTGGTAGCCCTCTTTCCTTTCCAGCCTGCACAGCGCTCAGTGCACAGATCGCGGTGCTCTCTGCACCTGCCTTCCCTCTTCCCAGTACCACCGCCAAGCTTACAGCCTTGCAGGGAGCGAAGTGGCGGATAGGCGTGTCGCACACAAGAACGTGCCAGGATGAAAAGATGGTCCTCCTTTCTCCTGCTCCTTGCCCGAACTGTGGTGCTGTGTTGAAAGTCTTGCCCAGCGAAAAGCTACTCCAGCAAGTGTTTCTCTCCAAACGCAGTTCGCTGAGCGAGAGCTACACGGACAGTTTGGACTCGGTGAAACAGCAAGAAAATGCTTGTCCGTCGAGCTGAAGGAAAATCCCTGCACAGCACACTGTGGCTGCGTGCAGTGTTCACGCTGAAGAGCGGCAAAGCTCCAAGCCATGGCTGGGCTTCACTTCTGTCCAGAGCACAGGAGGCGAAGAACGAAGCAGCTGGGCACCGGGCTCATGTACTCAGGGGAGCCAATTTCAAATGTGCAGCCAAGAGCTGCTTCACAAGCACATTCAGCTGAGAATGCTCTGGCTGCTTCAGAAAGGAAGGCGCAGCCCTTGCACTCCTGGACACAAGCTGGGCAGAAGCAGGTTCCTAAACCTTCCGTGCTGCAGAGTGCATGCACCTTGAGCACACGCAGAAGGACGCGTCCAGAAAGAAGGCGTTCTTCAAGTACCCCCCTCCTCCAGGCAGCCTTGAAACTGAGCACAACACACTGCGCCTCGGCAGCTTCCTTCTCACATAGACGGACCGTCCCCTTCTTCACTCTCGCACCTCCCTTGCCCACTTGCAGCAGCTGCTGCCAAAGAAAAAGGCTCCGGAAGTCAAAGCCTCTGCTGGGCTGCACTTTCCCCTTGCCTCACGTCAAAGCACCAGAAACTCTCGGCTGCACTCTGTATTTCCAGTCTCCGCTGCATCTACCACTGTCATCTCTGCATCTCCAAGCATCAAGCTGGGCACAATTCTTTCCAGGGAAAGCTGGAAGAGAAATAGGTAGCAGCACAAGTAGCCGCAGGTTGAACTTTCTGTTTTCAAGTGCTAACGTGAATCCGCACACAAGCGAGAGGCAGCCACGCTTCCTCTTGCAGCCTGTGCCATGCGCATACCAGCTCCGTGCTCTGCGCCTTCATTCTTATGCTCTTCGGACCAGGTGGCGCTTCCAATCTGCCGGAGTCGAACCGTTGTCTACTTCTGGCACAGAGAGCACGGTGCCGGCAGACAAACGCTCCAGGCTGCTGCCTCTGCCCAAACACGCCTGGGCTCTGCACTTTCTCTCTCAGCGCTAGGTAGAAGCACATTCGGTCTGCCTTGTAGCCTGAATCTGAACGGAAAGATTCTCAGCTAAGTCTCGGCACAGAGAACAGTTTTAGGTCAACGAGCTTACCCGGAGCTTACCCTCGACTCGTGGAAACCTGTATTTGCAGCACATCCTAGTGGTAGCCCTCTTTCCTTTCCAGCCTGCACAGCGCTCAGTGCACAGATCGCGGTGCTCTCTGCACCTGCCTTCCCTCTTCCCAGTACCACCGCCAAGCTTACAGCCTTGCAGGGAGCGAAGTGGCGGATAGGCGTGTCGCACACAAGAACGTGCCAGGACGAAAAGATGGTCCTCCGTTCTCCTGCTCCTTGCCCGAACTGTGTTGAAAGTCTTGCCCAGCGAAAAGCTACTCCAGCAAATGTTTCTCTCCTGACGCAGTTCGCTGAGCGAGAGCTACACGGACAGTTTGGACTCGGTGAAACAGCAAGAAAATGCTTGTCCGTCGAGCTGAAGGAAAATCCCTGCACAGCACACTGTGGCTGCGTGCAGTGTTCACGCTGAAGAGCGGCAAAGCTCCAAGCCATGGCTGGGCTTCACTTCTGTCCAGAGCACAGGAGGCGAAGAACGAAGCAGCTGGGCACCGGGCTCATGTACTCAGGGGAGCCAATTTCAAATGTGCAGCCAAGAGCTGCTTCACAAGCACATTCAGCTGAGAATGCTCTGGCTGCTTCAGAAAGGAAGGCGCAGCCCTTGCACTCCTGGACACAACCACGCCAGAAGCAGGTTCCTAAACCTTCCGTGCTACAGAGTGCATGCACCTTGAGCACACGCAGAAGGACGCGTCCAGAAAGAAGGCGTTCTTCAAGTACCCCCCTCCTCCAGGCAGCCTTGAAACTGAGCACAACACACTGCGCCTCGGCAGCTTCCTTCTCACATAGACGGACCGTCCCCTTCTTCACTCTCGCACCTCCCTTGCCCACTTGCAGCAGCTGCTGCCAAAGAAAAAGGCTCCGGAAGTCAAAGCCTCTGCTGGGCTGCACTTTCCCCTTGCCTCACGTCAAAGCACCAGAAACTCTCGGCTGCACTCTGTATTTCCAGTCTCCGCTGCATCTACCACTGTCATCGCTGCATCTCCAAGCATCAAGCTGGGCACAATTCTTTCCAGGGAAAGCTGGAAGAGAAATAGGTAGCAGCACAAGTAGCCGCAGGTTGAACTTTCTGTTTTCAAGTGCTAACGTGAATCCGCACACAAGCGAGGGACAGCCACGCTTCCTCTTGCAGCCCGTGCGCTGTGCACAGCAGCTCCGTGCTCTGCCTTCATTCTTATGCTCTTCGGAGCAGGTCGTGCTTTCATTCTGCCGGAGTCGAACCATCGTCTACTTGGCGCACAGAGCACTCTGCCGGCAGCGAAGTGCTCCAGCCGACTGCTTCTGCCGAACCACGCCTGGAATATGCACTTTCCCTCGCAGCGACATACACCAGCATACTCGGTCTTTCTTCTCGTCCAAATGTAAAGGGAAAGAGCCTCAGCTATGTCTGGCACAGAGAACAGTTTTAGGTCAACGAGCTTACCCGGAGCTTACCCTCGACGTGTGGAAACCTGTATTTGCAGCACATCCTAGTGGTAGCCCTCTTTTCTTTCCAGCCTGCACAGCGCTCAGTGCACAGATCGCGGTGCTCTCTGCACCTGCCTTCCCTCTTCCCAGTACCACCGCCAAGCTTACAGCCTTGCAGGGAGCGAAGTGGCGGATAGGCGTGTCGCACACAAGAACGTGCCAGGACGAAAAGATGGTCCTCCTTTCTCCTGCTCCTTGCCCGAACTGTGGTGCTGTGTTGAAAGTCTTGCCCAGCGAAAAGCTACTCCAGCAAGTGTTTCTCTCCAAACGCAGTTCGCTGAGCGAGAGCTACACGGACAGTTTGGACTCGGTGAAACAGCAAGAAAATGCTTGTCCGTCGAGCTGAGGAAAATCCCTGCACAGCACACTGTGGCTGCGTGCAGTGTTCACGCTGAAGAGCGGCAAAGCTCCAAGCCATGGCTGGGCTTCACTTCTGTCCAGAGCACATGAGGCGAAGAACGAAGCAGCTGGGCACCGGGCTCATGTACTCAGGGGAGCCAATTTCAAATGTGCAGCCAAGAGCTGCTTCACAAGCACATTCAGCTGAGAATGCTCTGGCTGCTTCAGAAAGGAAGGCGCAGCCCTTGCACTCCTGGACACAAGCTGGGCAGAAGCAGGTTCCTAAACCTTCCGTGCTGCAGAGTGCATGCACCTTGAGCACACGCAGAAGGACGCGTCCAGAAAGAAGGCGTTCTTCAAGTACCCCCCTCCTCCAGGCAGCCTTGAAACTGAGCACAACACACTGCGCCTCGGCAGCTTCCTTCTCACATAGACGGACCGTCCCCTTCTTCACTCTCGCACCTCCCTTGCCCACTTGCAGCAGCTGCTGCCAAAGAAAAAGGCTCCAGAAGTCAAAGCCTCTGCTGGGCTGCACTTTCCCCTTGCCTCACGTCAAAGCACCAGAAACTCTCGGCTGCACTCTGTATTTCCAGTCTCCGCTGCATCTACCACTGTCATCTCTGCATCTCCAAGCATCAAGCTGGGCACAATTCTTTCCAGGGAAAGCTGGAAGAGAAATAGGTAGCAGCACAAGTAGCCGCAGGTTGAACTTTCTGTTTTCAAGTGCTAACGTGAATCCGCACACAAGCGAGAGGCAGCCACGCTTCCTCTTGCAGCCTGTGCCATGCGCATACCAGCTCCGTGCTCTGCGCCTTCATTGTGCCTGAGTGGAACCCGTGTCTACTTCTGGCACAGAGAGCACTCTGCCGGCAGAGAAATGCTCCAGGCTGCTGCCTCTGCCCAAACACGCCTGCGCTCTGCACTTTCTCTCTCAGCGCTAGGGAGCAGCACATTCGGTCTGCCTTGTAGCCTGAATCTGAACGGAAAGATTCTCAGCTAAGTCTCAGCACAGAGAACAGTTTTAGGTCAACGAGCTTACCTTACGCGGAGCTTACCCTCGACGCGTGGAAACCTGTATTTGCAGCACATCCTAGTGGTAGCCCTCTTTCCTTTCCAGCCTGCACAGCGCTCAATGCACAGATCGCGGTGCTCTCTGCACCTGCCTTCCCTCTTCCCAGTACCACCGCCAAGCTTACAGCCTTGCAGGGAGCGAAGTGGCGGATAGGCGTCTCGCACACAAGAACGTGCCAGGATGAAAAGATGGTCCTCCGTTCTCCTGCTCCTTGCCCGAACTGTGTTGAAGTCTTGCCCAGCGAAAAGCTACTCCAGCAAGTGTTTCTCTCCAAACGCAGTTCGCTGAGCGAGAGCTACACGGACAGTTTGGACTCGGTGAAACAGCAAGAAAATGCTTGTCCGTCGAGCTGAGGAAAATCCCTGCACAGCACACTGTGGCTGCGTGCAGTGTTCACGCTGAAGAGCGGCAAAGCTCCAAGCCATGGCTGGGCTTCAGTTCTGTCGAGAGCACATGAGGCGAAGAACCAAGCAGCTGGGCACCAGGCTCATGTACTCAGGGGAGCCAATTTCAAATGTGCAGCCAAGAGCTGCTTCACAAGCACATTCAGCTGAGAATGCTCTGGCTGCTTCAGAAAGGAAGGCGCAGCCCTTGCACTCCTGGACACAACCACGCCAGAAGCAGGTTCCTAAACCTTCCGTGCTGCAGAGTGCATGCACCTTGAGCACACGCAGAAGGACGCGTCCAGAAAGAAGGCGTTCTTCAAGTACCCCCCTCCTCCAGGCAGCCTTGAAACTGAGCACAACACACTGCGCCTCGGCAGCTTCCTTCTCACATAGACGGACCGTCCCCTTCTTCACTCTCGCAGCTCCCTTGCCCACTTGCAGCAGCTGCTGCCAAAGAAAAAGGCTCCGGAAGTCAAAGCCTCTGCTGGGCTGCACTTTCCCCTTGCCTCACGTCAAAGCACCAGAAACTCTCGGCTGCACTCTGTATTTCCAGTCTCCGCTGCATCTACCACTGTCATCGCTGCATCTCCAAGCATCAAGCTGGGCACAATTCTTTCCAGGGAAAGCTGGAAGAGAAATAGGTAGCAGCACAAGTAGCCGCAGGTTGAACTTTCTGTTTTCAAGTGCTAACGTGAATCCGCACACAAGCGAGGGACAGCCACGCTTCCTCTTGCAGCCCGTGCGCTGTGCACAGCAGCTCCGTGCTCTGCCTTCATTCTTATGCTCTTCGGAGCAGGTCGTGCTTTCATTCTGCCGGAGTCGAACCATCGTCTACTTGGCGCACAGAGCACTCTGCCGGCAGCGAAGTGCTCCAGCCGACTGCTTCTGCCGAACCACGCCTGGAATATGCACTTTCCCTCGCAGCGACATACACCAGCATACTCGGTCTTTCTTCTCGTCCAAATGTAAAGGGAAAGAGCCTCAGCTATGTCTGGCACAGAGAACAGTTTTAGGTCAACGAGCTTACCCGGAGCTTACCCTCGACGTGTGGAAACCTGTATTTGCAGCACATCCTAGTGGTAGCCCTCTTTCCTTTCCAGCCTGCACAGCGCTCAGTGCACAGATCGCGGTGCTCTCTGCACCTGCCTTCCCTCTTCCCAGTACCACCGCCAAGCTTACAGCCTTGCAGGGAGCGAAGTGGCGGATAGGCGTGTCGCACACAAGAACGTGCCAGGACGAAAAGATGGTCCTCCTTTCTCCTGCTCCTTGCCCGAACTGTGGTGCTGTGTTGAAAGTCTTGCCCAGCGAAAAGCTACTCCAGCAAGTGTTTCTCTCCAAACGCAGTTCGCTGAGCGAGAGCTACACGGACAGTTTGGACTCGGTGAAACAGCAAGAAAATGCTTGTCCGTCGAGCTGAGGAAAATCCCTGCACAGCACACTGTGGCTGCGTGCAGTGTTCACGCTGAAGAGCGGCAAAGCTCCAAGCCATGGCTGGGCTTCACTTCTGTCCAGAGCACATGAGGCGAAGAACGAAGCAGCTGGGCACCGGGCTCATGTACTCAGGGGAGCCAATTTCAAATGTGCAGCCAAGAGCTGCTTCACAAGCACATTCAGCTGAGAATGCTCTGGCTGCTTCAGAAAGGAAGGCGCAGCCCTTGCACTCCTGGACACAACCACGCCAGAAGCAGGTTCCTAAACCTTCCGTGCTGCAGAGTGCATGCACCTTGAGCACACGCAGAAGGACGCGTCCAGAAAGAAGGCGTTCTTCAAGTACCCCCCTCCTCCAGGCAGCCTTGAAACTGAGCACAACACACTGCGCCTCGGCAGCTTCCTTCTCACATAGACGGACCGTCCCCTTCTTCACTCTCGCACCTCCCTTGCCCACTTGCAGCAGCTGCTGCCAAAGAAAAAGGCTCCGGAAGTCAAAGCCTCTGCTGGGCTGCACTTTCCCCTTGCCTCACGTCAAAGCACCAGAAACTCTCGGCTGCACTCTGTATTTCCAGTCTCTGCTGCATCTACCACTGTCATCTCTGCATCTCCAAGCATCAAGCTGGGCACAATTCTTTCCAGGGAAAGCTGGAAGAGAAATAGGTAGCAGCACAAGTAGCCGCAGGTTGAACTTTCTGTTTTCAAGTGCTAACGTGAATCCGCACACAAGCGAGGGACAGCCACGCTTCCTCTTGCAGCCCGTGCGCTGTGCACAGCAGCTCCGTGCTCTGCCTTCATTCTTATGCTCTTCGGAGCAGGTCGTGCTTTCATTCTGCCGGAGTCGAACCATCGTCTACTTGGCGCACAGAGCACTCTGCCAGCAGCGAAGTGCTCCAGCCGACTGCTTCTGCCGAACCACGCCTGGAATATGCACTTTCCCTCGCAGCGACATACACCAGCATACTCGGTCTTTCTTCTCGTCCAAATGTAAAGGGAAAGAGCCTCAGCTATGTCTGGCACAGAGAACAGTTTTAGGTCAACGAGCTTACCCGGAGCTTACCCTCGACGTGTGGAAACCTGTATTTGCAGCACATCCTAGTGGTAGCCCTCTTTCCTTTCCAGCCTGCACAGCGCTCAGTGCACAGATCGCGGTGCTCTCTGCACCTGCCTTCCCTCTTCCCAGTACCACCGCCAAGCTTACAGCCTTGCAGGGAGCGAAGTGGCGGATAGGCGTGTCGCACACAAGAACGTGCCAGGATGAAAAGATGGTCCTCCTTTCTCCTGCTCCTTGCCCGAACTGTGGTGCTGTGTTGAAAGTCTTGCCCAGCGAAAAGCTACTCCAGCAAGTGTTTCTCTCCAAACGCAGTTCGCTGAGCGAGAGCTACACGGACAGTTTGGACTCGGTGAAACAGCAAGAAAATGCTTGTCCGTCGAGCTGAGGAAAATCCCTGCACAGCACACTGTGGCTGCGTGCAGTGTTCACGCTGAAGAGCGGCAAAGCTCCAAGCCATGGCTGGGCTTCAGTTCTGTCGAGAGCACATGAGGCGAAGAACCAAGCAGCTGGGCACCGGGCTCATGTACTCAGGGGAGCCAATTTCAAATGTGCAGCCAAGAGCTGCTTCACAAGCACATTCAGCTGAGAATGCTCTGGCTGCTTCAGAAAGGAAGGCGCAGCCCTTGCACTCCTGGACACAACCACGCCAGAAGCAGGTTCCTAAACCTTCCGTGCTACAGAGTGCATGCACCTTGAGCACACGCAGAAGGACGCGTCCAGAAAGAAGGCGTTCTTCAAGTACCCCCCTCCTCCAGGCAGCCTTGAAACTGAGCACAACACACTGCGCCTCGGCAGCTTCCTTCTCACATAGACGGACCGTCCCCTTCTTCACTCTCGCACCTCCCTTGCCCACTTGCAGCAGCTGCTGCCAAAGAAAAAGGCTCCGGAAGTCAAAGCCTCTGCTGGGCTGCACTTTCCCCTTGCCTCACGTCAAAGCACCAGAAACTCTCGGCTGCACTCTGTATTTCCAGTCTCCGCTGCATCTACCACTGTCATCGCTGCATCTCCAAGCATCAAGCTGGGCACAATTCTTTCCAGGGAAAGCTGGAAGAGAAATAGGTAGCAGCACAAGTAGCCGCAGGTTGAACTTTCTGTTTTCAAGTGCTAACGTGAATCCGCACACAAGCGAGGGACAGCCACGCTTCCTCTTGCAGCCCGTGCGCTGTGCACAGCAGCTCCGTGCTCTGCCTTCATTCTTATGCTCTTCGGAGCAGGTCGTGCTTTCATTCTGCCGGAGTCGAACCATCGTCTACTTGGCGCACAGAGCACTCTGCCGGCAGCGAAGTGCTCCAGCCGACTGCTTCTGCCGAACCACGCCTGGAATATGCACTTTCCCTCGCAGCGACATACACCAGCATACTCGGTCTTTCTTCTCGTCCAAATGTAAAGGGAAAGAGCCTCAGCTATGTCTGGCACAGAGAACAGTTTTAGGTCAACGAGCTTACCCGGAGCTTACCCTCGACGTGTGGAAACCTGTATTTGCAGCACATCCTAGTGGTAGCCCTCTTTCCTTTCCAGCCTGCACAGCGCTCAGTGCACAGATCGCGGTGCTCTCTGCACCTGCCTTCCCTCTTCCCAGTACCACCGCCAAGCTTACAGCCTTGCAGGGAGCGAAGTGGCGGATAGGCGTGTCGCACACAAGAACGTGCCAGGACGAAAAGATGGTCCTCCTTTCTCCTGCTCCTTGCCCGAACTGTGGTGCTGTGTTGAAAGTCTTGCCCAGCGAAAAGCTACTCCAGCAAGTGTTTCTCTCCAAACGCAGTTCGCTGAGCGAGAGCTACACGGACAGTTTGGACTCGGTGAAACAGCAAGAAAATGCTTGTCCGTCGAGCTGAGGAAAATCTCTGCACAGCACACTGTGGCTGCGTGCAGTGTTCACGCTGAAGAGCGGCAAAGCTCCAAGCCATGGCTGGGCTTCACTTCTGTCCAGAGCACATGAGGCGAAGAACGAAGCAGCTGGGCACCGGGCTCATGTACTCAGGGGAGCCAATTTCAAATGTGCAGCCAAGAGCTGCTTCACAAGCACATTCAGCTGAGAATGCTCTGGCTGCTTCAGAAAGGAAGGCGCAGCCCTTGCACTCCTGGACACAAGCTGGGCAGAAGCAGGTTCCTAAACCTTCCGTGCTGCAGAGTGCATGCACCTTGAGCACACGCAGAAGGACGCGTCCAGAAAGAAGGCGTTCTTCAAGTACCCCCCTCCTCCAGGCAGCCTTGAAACTGAGCACAACACACTGCGCCTCGGCAGCTTCCTTCTCACATAGACGGACCGTCCCCTTCTTCACTCTCGCACCTCCCTTGCCCACTTGCAGCAGCTGCTGCCAAAGAAAAAGGCTCCAGAAGTCAAAGCCTCTGCTGGGCTGCACTTTCCCCTTGCCTCACGTCAAAGCACCAGAAACTCTCGGCTGCACTCCGTATTTCCAGTCTCCGCTGCATCTACCACTGTCATCTCTGCATCTCCAAGCATCAAGCTGGGCACAATTCTTTCCAGGGAAAGCTGGAAGAGAAATAGGTAGCAGCACAAGTAGCCGCAGGTTGAACTTTCTGTTTTCAAGTGCTAACGTGAATCCGCACACAAGCGAGAGGCAGCCACGCTTCCTCTTGCAGCCTGTGCCATGCGCATACCAGCTCCGTGCTCTGCGCCTTCATTGTGCCTGAGTGGAACCCGTGTCTACTTCTGGCACAGAGAGCACTCTGCCGGCAGAGAAATGCTCCAGGCTGCTGCCTCTGCCCAAACACGCCTGCGCTCTGCACTTTCTCTCTCAGCGCTAGGGAGCAGCACATTCGGTCTGCCTTGTAGCCTGAATCTGAACGGAAAGATTCTCAGCTAAGTCTCAGCACAGAGAACAGTTTTAGGTCAACGAGCTTACCTTACGCGGAGCTTACCCTCGACGCGTGGAAACCTGTATTTGCAGCACATCCTAGTGGTAGCCCTCTTTCCTTTCCAGCCTGCACAGCGCTCAGTGCACAGATCGCGGTGCTCTCTGCACCTGCCTTCCCTCTTCCCAGTACCACCGCCAAGCTTACAGCCTTGCAGGGAGCGAAGTGGCGGATAGGCGTCTCGCACACAAGAACGTGCCAGGACGAAAAGATGGTCCTCCGTTCTCCTGCTCCTTGCCCGAACTGTGTTGAAGTCTTGCCCAGCGAAAAGCTACTCCAGCAAGTGTTTCTCTCCAAACGCAGTTCGCTGAGCGAGAGCTACACGGACAGTTTGGACTCGGTGAAACAGCAAGAAAATGCTTGTCCGTCGAGCTGAGGAAAATCCCTGCACAGCACACTGTGGCTGCGTGCAGTGTTCACGCTGAAGAGCGGCAAAGCTCCAAGCCATGGCTGGGCTTCAGTTCTGTCGAGAGCACATGAGGCGAAGAACCAAGCAGCTGGGCACCGGGCTCATGTACTCAGGGGAGCCAATTTCAAATGTGCAGCCAAGAGCTGCTTCACAAGCACATTCAGCTGAGAATGCTCTGGCTGCTTCAGAAAGGAGGGCGCAGCCCTTGCACTCCTGGACACAACCACGCCAGAAGCAGGTTCCTAAACCTTCCGTGCTGCAGAGTGCATGCACCTTGAGCACACGCAGAAGGACGCGTCCAGAAAGAAGGCGTTCTTCAAGTACCCCCCTCCTCCAGGCAGCCTTGAAACTGAGCACAACACACTGCGCCTCGGCAGCTTCCTTCTCACATAGACGGACCGTCCCCTTCTTCACTCTCGCACCTCCCTTGCCCACTTGCAGCAGCTGCTGCCAAAGAAAAAGGCTCCGGAAGTCAAAGCCTCTGCTGGGCTGCACTTTCCCCTTGCCTCACGTCAAAGCACCAGAAACTCTCGGCTGCACTCTGTATTTCCAGTCTCCGCTGCATCTACCACTGTCATCGCTGCATCTCCAAGCATCAAGCTGGGCACAATTCTTTCCAGGGAAAGCTGGAAGAGAAATAGGTAGCAGCACAAGTAGCCGCAGGTTGAACTTTCTGTTTTCAAGTGCTAACGTGAATCCGCACACAAGCGAGAGGCAGCCACGCTTCCTCTTGCAGCCTGTGCCATGCGCATACCAGCTCCGTGCTCTGCGCCTTCATTCTTATGCTCTTCGGACCAGGTGGCGCTTCCAATCTGCCGGAGTCGAACCGTTGTCTACTTCTGGCACAGAGAGCACTCTGCCGGCAGACAAACGCTCCAGGCTGCTGCCTCTGCCCAAACACACCTGGGCTCTGCACTTTCTCTCTCAGCGCTAGGTAGAAGCACATTCGGTCTGCCTTGTAGCCTGAATCTGAACGGAAAGATTCTCAGCTACGTCTCGCACAGAGAACAGTTTTAGGTCAACGAGCTTACCCGGAGCTTACCCTCGACGCGTGGAAACCTATATTTGCAGCACATCCTAGTGGTAGCCCTCTTTCCTTTCCAGCCTGCACAGCGCCGGCAGATCGCGGTGCTCTCTGCACCTGCCTTCCCACTTCCCAGGACCACCGCCAAGCTTACAGCCTTGCAGGGAGCGAAGTGGCGGATAGGCGTCTCGCCCAGAAGAAGGTGCCAGGACCAAAAGATGGTCTTCTTTTCTCCTGCTCCTTGCCCGAATTGTGGTGCTGTGTTGAAAGTCTTGCCCAGCGAAAAGCTACTCCAGCAAGTGTTTCTCTCCAAACGCATTTCGCTGAGCGAGAGCTACACGGACAGTTTGGACTCGGTGAAACAGCAAGAAAATGCTTGTCCGTCGAGCTGAAGGAAAATCCCTGCACAGCACACTGTGGCTGCGTGCAGTGTTCACGCTGAAGAGCGGCAAAGCTCCAAGCCATGGCTGGGCTTCACTTCTGTCCAGAGCACAGGAGGCGAAGAACGAAGCAGCTGGGCACCGGGCTCATGTACTCAGGGGAGCCAATTTCAAATGTGCAGCCAAGAGCTGCTTCACAAGCACATTCAGCTGAGAATGCTCTGGCTGCTTCAGAAAGGAGGGCGCAGCCCTTGCACTCCTGGACACAACCACGCCAGAAGCAGGTTCCTAAACCTTCCGTGCTACAGAGTGCATGCACCTTGAGCACACGCAGAAGGACGCGTCCAGAAAGAAGGCGTTCTTCAAGTACCCCCCTCCTCCAGGCAGCCTTGAAACTGAGCACAACACACTGCGCCTCGGCAGCTTCCTTCTCACATAGACGGACCGTCCCCTTCTTCACTCTCGCAGCTCCCTTGCCCACTTGCAGCAGCTGCTGCCAAAGAAAAAGGCTCCGGAAGTCAAAGCCTCTGCTGGGCTGCACTTTCCCCTTGCCTCACGTCAAAGCACCAGAAACTCTCGGCTGCACTCTGTATTTCCAGTCTCCGCTGCATCTACCACTGTCATCGCTGCATCTCCAAGCATCAAGCTGGGCACAATTCTTTCCAGGGAAAGCTGGAAGAGAAATAGGTAGCAGCACAAGTAGCCGCAGGTTGAACTTTCTGTTTTCAAGTGCTAACGTGAATCCGCACACAAGCGAGGGACAGCCACGCTTCCTCTTGCAGCCCGTGCGCTGTGCACAGCAGCTCCGTGCTCTGCCTTCATTCTTATGCTCTTCGGAGCAGGTCGTGCTTTCATTCTGCCGGAGTCGAACCATCGTCTACTTGGCGCACAGAGCACTCTGCCGGCAGCGAAGTGCTCCAGCCGACTGCTTCTGCCGAACCACGCCTGGAATATGCACTTTCCCTCGCAGCGACATACACCAGCATACTCGGTCTTTCTTCTCGTCCAAATGTAAAGGGAAAGAGCCTCAGCTATGTCTGGCACAGAGAACAGTTTTAGGTCAACGAGCTTACCCGGAGCTTACCCTCGACGTGTGGAAACCTGTATTTGCAGCACATCCTAGTGGTAGCCCTCTTTCCTTTCCAGCCTGCACAGCGCTCAGTGCACAGATCGCGGTGCTCTCTGCACCTGCCTTCCCTCTTCCCAGTACCACCGCCAAGCTTACAGCCTTGCAGGGAGCGAAGTGGCGGATAGGCGTGTCGCACACAAGAACGTGCCAGGATGAAAAGATGGTCCTCCTTTCTCCTGCTCCTTGCCCGAACTGTGGTGCTGTGTTGAAAGTCTTGCCCAGCGAAAAGCTACTCCAGCAAGTGTTTCTCTCCAAACGCAGTTCGCTGAGCGAGAGCTACACGGACAGTTTGGACTCGGTGAAACAGCAAGAAAATGCTTGTCCGTCGAGCTGAAGGAAAATCCCTGCACAGCACACTGTGGCTGCGTGCAGTGTTCACGCTGAAGAGCGGCAAAGCTCCAAGCCATGGCTGGGCTTCACTTCTGTCCAGAGCACAGGAGGCGAAGAACGAAGCAGCTGGGCACCGGGCTCATGTACTCAGGGGAGCCAATTTCAAATGTGCAGCCAAGAGCTGCTTCACAAGCACATTCAGCTGAGAATGCTCTGGCTGCTTCAGAAAGGAAGGCGCAGCCCTTGCACTCCTGGACACAAGCTGGGCAGAAGCAGGTTCCTAAACCTTCCGTGCTGCAGAGTGCATGCACCTTGAGCACACGCAGAAGGACGCGTCCAGAAAGAAGGCGTTCTTCAAGTACCCCCCTCCTCCAGGCAGCCTTGAAACTGAGCACAACACACTGCGCCTCGGCAGCTTCCTTCTCACATAGACGGACCGTCCCCTTCTTCACTCTCGCACCTCCCTTGCCCACTTGCAGCAGCTGCTGCCAAAGAAAAAGGCTCCGGAAGTCAAAGCCTCTGCTGGGCTGCACTTTCCCCTTGCCTCACGTCAAAGCACCAGAAACTCTCGGCTGCACTCTGTATTTCCAGTCTCCGCTGCATCTACCACTGTCATCGCTGCATCTCCAAGCATCAAGCTGGGCACAATTCTTTCCAGGGAAAGCTGGAAGAGAAATAGGTAGCAGCACAAGTAGCCGCAGGTTGAACTTTCTGTTTTCAAGTGCTAACGTGAATCCGCACACAAGCGAGAGGCAGCCACGCTTCCTCTTGCAGCCTGTGCCATGCGCATACCAGCTCCGTGCTCTGCGCCTTCATTCTTATGCTCTTCGGACCAGGTGGCGCTTCCAATCTGCCGGAGTTGAACCGTTGTCTACTTCTGGCACAGAGAGCACTCTGCCGGCAGACAAACGCTCCAGGCTGCTGCCTCTGCCCAAACACACCTGGGCTCTGCACTTTCTCTCTCAGCGCTAGGTAGAAGCACATTCGGTCTGCCTTGTAGCCTGAATCTGAACGGAAAGATTCTCAGCTACGTCTCGCACAGAGAACAGTTTTAGGTCAACGAGCTTACCCGGAGCTTACCCTCGACGCGTGGAAACCTATATTTGCAGCACATCCTAGTGGTAGCCCTCTTTCCTTTCCAGCCTGCACAGCGCCGGCAGATCGCGGTGCTCTCTGCACCTGCCTTCCCACTTCCCAGGACCACCGCCAAGCTTACAGCCTTGCAGGGAGCGAAGTGGCGGATAGGCGTCTCGCCCAGAAGAAGGTGCCAGGACCAAAAGATGGTCTTCTTTTCTCCTGCTCCTTGCCCGAATTGTGGTGCTGTGTTGAAAGTCTTGCCCAGCGAAAAGCTACTCCAGCAAGTGTTTCTCTCCAAACGCATTTCGCTGAGCGAGAGCTACACGGACAGTTTGGACTCGGTGAAACAGCAAGAAAATGCTTGTCCGTCGAGCTGAAGGAAAATCCCTGCACAGCACACTGTGGCTGCGTGCAGTGTTCACGCTGAAGAGCGGCAAAGCTCCAAGCCATGGCTGGGCTTCACTTCTGTCCAGAGCACAGGAGGCGAAGAACGAAGCAGCTGGGCACCGGGCTCATGTACTCAGGGGAGCCAATTTCAAATGTGCAGCCAAGAGCTGCTTCACAAGCACATTCAGCTGAGAATGCTCTGGCTGCTTCAGAAAGGAGGGCGCAGCCCTTGCACTCCTGGACACAACCACGCCAGAAGCAGGTTCCTAAACCTTCCGTGCTACAGAGTGCATGCACCTTGAGCACACGCAGAAGGACGCGTCCAGAAAGAAGGCGTTCTTCAAGTACCCCCCTCCTCCAGGCAGCCTTGAAACTGAGCACAACACACTGCGCCTCGGCAGCTTCCTTCTCACATAGACGGACCGTCCCCTTCTTCACTCTCGCACCTCCCTTGCCCACTTGCAGCAGCTGCTGCCAAAGAAAAAGGCTCCGGAAGTCAAAGCCTCTGCTGGGCTGCACTTTCCCCTTGCCTCACGTCAAAGCACCAGAAACTCTCGGCTGCACTCTGTATTTCCAGTCTCCGCTGCATCTACCACTGTCATCGCTGCATCTCCAAGCATCAAGCTGGGCACAATTCTTTCCAGGGAAAGCTGGAAGAGAAATAGGTAGCAGCACAAGTAGCCGCAGGTTGAACTTTCTGTTTTCAAGTGCTAACGTGAATCCGCACACAAGCGAGGGACAGCCACGCTTCCTCTTGCAGCCCGTGCGCTGTGCACAGCAGCTCCGTGCTCTGCCTTCATTCTTATGCTCTTCGGAGCAGGTCGTGCTTTCATTCTGCCGGAGTCGAACCATCGTCTACTTGGCGCACAGAGCACTCTGCCGGCAGCGAAGTGCTCCAGCCGACTGCTTCTGCCGAACCACGCCTGGAATATGCACTTTCCCTCGCAGCGACATACACCAGCATACTCGGTCTTTCTTCTCGTCCAAATGTAAAGGGAAAGAGCCTCAGCTATGTCTGGCACAGAGAACAGTTTTAGGTCAACGAGCTTACCCGGAGCTTACCCTCGACGTGTGGAAACCTGTATTTGCAGCACATCCTAGTGGTAGCCCTCTTTCCTTTCCAGCCTGCACAGCGCTCAGTGCACAGATCGCGGTGCTCTCTGCACCTGCCTTCCCTCTTCCCAGTACCACCGCCAAGCTTACAGCCTTGCAGGGAGCGAAGTGGCGGATAGGCGTGTCGCACACAAGAACGTGCCAGGATGAAAAGATGGTCCTCCTTTCTCCTGCTCCTTGCCCGAACTGTGGTGCTGTGTTGAAAGTCTTGCCCAGCGAAAAGCTACTCCAGCAAGTGTTTCTCTCCAAACGCAGTTCGCTGAGCGAGAGCTACACGGACAGTTTGGACTCGGTGAAACAGCAAGAAAATGCTTGTCCGTCGAGCTGAAGGAAAATCCCTGCACAGCACACTGTGGCTGCGTGCAGTGTTCACGCTGAAGAGCGGCAAAGCTCCAAGCCATGGCTGGGCTTCACTTCTGTCCAGAGCACAGGAGGCGAAGAACGAAGCAGCTGGGCACCGGGCTCATGTACTCAGGGGAGCCAATTTCAAATGTGCAGCCAAGAGCTGCTTCACAAGCACATTCAGCTGAGAATGCTCTGGCTGCTTCAGAAAGGAAGGCGCAGCCCTTGCACTCCTGGACACAAGCTGGGCAGAAGCAGGTTCCTAAACCTTCCGTGCTGCAGAGTGCATGCACCTTGAGCACACGCAGAAGGACGCGTCCAGAAAGAAGGCGTTCTTCAAGTACCCCCCTCCTCCAGGCAGCCTTGAAACTGAGCACAACACACTGCGCCTCGGCAGCTTCCTTCTCACATAGACGGACCGTCCCCTTCTTCACTCTCGCACCTCCCTTGCCCACTTGCAGCAGCTGCTGCCAAAGAAAAAGGCTCCGGAAGTCAAAGCCTCTGCTGGGCTGCACTTTCCCCTTGCCTCACGTCAAAGCACCAGAAACTCTCGGCTGCACTCTGTATTTCCAGTCTCCGCTGCATCTACCACTGTCATCGCTGCATCTCCAAGCATCAAGCTGGGCACAATTCTTTCCAGGGAAAGCTGGAAGAGAAATAGGTAGCAGCACAAGTAGCCGCAGGTTGAACTTTCTGTTTTCAAGTGCTAACGTGAATCCGCACACAAGCGAGAGGCAGCCACGCTTCCTCTTGCAGCCTGTGCCATGCGCATACCAGCTCCGTGCTCTGCGCCTTCATTCTTATGCTCTTCGGACCAGGTGGCGCTTCCAATCTGCCGGAGTCGAACCGTTGTCTACTTCTGGCACAGAGAGCACGGTGCCGGCAGACAAACGCTCCAGGCTGCTGCCTCTGCCCAAACACGCCTGGGCTCTGCACTTTCTCTCTCAGCGCTAGGGAGCAGCACATTCGGTCTGCCTTGTAGCCTGAATCTGAACGGAAAGATTCTCAGCTAAGTCTCGGCACAGAGAACAGTTTTAGGTCAACGAGCTTACCCGGAGCTTACCCTCGACTCGTGGAAACCTGTATTTGCAGCACATCCTAGTGGTAGCCCTCTTTCCTTTCCAGCCTGCACAGCGCTCAGTGCACAGATCGCGGTGCTCTCTGCACCTGCCTTCCCTCTTCCCAGTACCACCGCCAAGCTTACAGCCTTGCAGGGAGCGAAGTGGCGGATAGGCGTGTCGCACACAAGAACGTGCCAGGACGAAAAGATGGTCCTCCGTTCTCCTGCTCCTTGCCCGAACTGTGTTGAAAGTCTTGCCCAGCGAAAAGCTACTCCAGCAAATGTTTCTCTCCTGACGCAGTTCGCTGAGCGAGAGCTACACGGACAGTTTGGACTCGGTGAAACAGCAAGAAAATGCTTGTCCGTCGAGCTGAAGGAAAATCCCTGCACAGCACACTGTGGCTGCGTGCAGTGTTCACGCTGAAGAGCGGCAAAGCTCCAAGCCATGGCTGGGCTTCACTTCTGTCCAGAGCACATGAGGCGAAGAACGAAGCAGCTGGGCACCGGGCTCATGTACTCAGGGGAGCCAATTTCAAATGTGCAGCCAAGAGCTGCTTCACAAGCACATTCAGCTGAGAATGCTCTGGCTGCTTCAGAAAGGAAGGCGCAGCCCTTGCACTCCTGGACACAAGCTGGGCAGAAGCAGGTTCCTAAACCTTCCGTGCTGCAGAGTGCATGCACCTTGAGCACACGCAGAAGGACGCGTCCAGAAAGAAGGCGTTCTTCAAGTACCCCCCTCCTCCAGGCAGCCTTGAAACTGAGCACAACACACTGCGCCTCGGCAGCTTCCTTCTCACATAGACGGACCGTCCCCTTCTTCACTCTCGCACCTCCCTTGCCCACTTGCAGCAGCTGCTGCCAAAGAAAAAGGCTCCGGAAGTCAAAGCCTCTGCTGGGCTGCACTTTCCCCTTGCCTCACGTCAAAGCACCAGAAACTCTCGGCTGCACTCTGTATTTCCAGTCTCCGCTGCATCTACCACTGTCATCGCTGCATCTCCAAGCATCAAGCTGGGCACAATTCTTTCCAGGGAAAGCTGGAAGAGAAATAGGTAGCAGCACAAGTAGCCGCAGGTTGAACTTTCTGTTTTCAAGTGCTAACGTGAATCCGCACACAAGCGAGGGACAGCCACGCTTCCTCTTGCAGCCCGTGCGCTGTGCACAGCAGCTCCGTGCTCTGCCTTCATTCTTATGCTCTTCGGAGCAGGTCGTGCTTTCATTCTGCCGGAGTCGAACCATCGTCTACTTGGCGCACAGAGCACTCTGCCGGCAGCGAAGTGCTCCAGCCGACTGCTTCTGCCGAACCACGCCTGGAATATGCACTTTCCCTCGCAGCGACATACACCAGCATACTCGGTCTTTCTTCTCGTCCAAATGTAAAGGGAAAGAGCCTCAGCTATGTCTGGCACAGAGAACAGTTTTAGGTCAACGAGCTTACCCGGGGCTTACCCTCGACGTGTGGAAACCTGTATTTGCAGCACATCCTAGTGGTAGCCCTCTTTCCTTTCCAGCCTGCACAGCGCTCAGTGCACAGATCGCGGTGCTCTCTGCACCTGCCTTCCCTCTTCCCAGTACCACCGCCAAGCTTACAGCCTTGCAGGGAGCGAAGTGGCGGATAGGCGTGTCGCACACAAGAACGTGCCAGGACGAAAAGATGGTCCTCCTTTCTCCTGCTCCTTGCCCGAACTGTGGTGCTGTGTTGAAAGTCTTGCCCAGCGAAAAGCTACTCCAGCAAGTGTTTCTCTCCAAACGCAGTTCGCTGAGCGAGAGCTACACGGACAGTTTGGACTCGGTGAAACAGCAAGAAAATGCTTGTCCGTCGAGCTGAGGAAAATCCCTGCACAGCACACTGTGGCTGCGTGCAGTGTTCACGCTGAAGAGCGGCAAAGCTCCAAGCCATGGCTGGGCTTCACTTCTGTCCAGAGCACATGAGGCGAAGAACGAAGCAGCTGGGCACCGGGCTCATGTACTCAGGGGAGCCAATTTCAAATGTGCAGCCAAGAGCTGCTTCACAAGCACATTCAGCTGAGAATGCTCTGGCTGCTTCAGAAAGGAAGGCGCAGCCCTTGCACTCCTGGACACAAGCTGGGCAGAAGCAGGTTCCTAAACCTTCCGTGCTGCAGAGTGCATGCACCTTGAGCACACGCAGAAGGACGCGTCCAGAAAGAAGGCGTTCTTCAAGTACCCCCCTCCTCCAGGCAGCCTTGAAACTGAGCACAACACACTGCGCCTCGGCAGCTTCCTTCTCACATAGACGGACCGTCCCCTTCTTCACTCTCGCACCTCCCTTGCCCACTTGCAGCAGCTGCTGCCAAAGAAAAAGGCTCCAGAAGTCAAAGCCTCTGCTGGGCTGCACTTTCCCCTTGCCTCACGTCAAAGCACCAGAAACTCTCGGCTGCACTCCGTATTTCCAGTCTCCGCTGCATCTACCACTGTCATCTCTGCATCTCCAAGCATCAAGCTGGGCACAATTCTTTCCAGGGAAAGCTGGAAGAGAAATAGGTAGCAGCACAAGTAGCCGCAGGTTGAACTTTCTGTTTTCAAGTGCTAACGTGAATCCGCACACAAGCGAGAGGCAGCCACGCTTCCTCTTGCAGCCTGTGCCATGCGCATACCAGCTCCGTGCTCTGCGCCTTCATTGTGCCTGAGTGGAACCCGTGTCTACTTCTGGCACAGAGAGCACTCTGCCGGCAGAGAAATGCTCCAGGCTGCTGCCTCTGCCCAAACACGCCTGCGCTCTGCACTTTCTCTCTCAGCGCTAGGGAGCAGCACATTCGGTCTGCCTTGTAGCCTGAATCTGAACGGAAAGATTCTCAGCTAAGTCTCAGCACAGAGAACAGTTTTAGGTCAACGAGCTTACCTTACGCGGAGCTTACCCTCGACGCGTGGAAACCTGTATTTGCAGCACATCCTAGTGGTAGCCCTCTTTCCTTTCCAGCCTGCACAGCGCTCAATGCACAGATCGCGGTGCTCTCTGCACCTGCCTTCCCTCTTCCCAGTACCACCGCCAAGCTTACAGCCTTGCAGGGAGCGAAGTGGCGGATAGGCGTGTCGCACACAAGAACGTGCCAGGATGAAAAGATGGTCCTCCGTTCTCCTGCTCCTTGCCCGAACTGTGTTGAAGTCTTGCCCAGCGAAAAGCTACTCCAGCAAGTGTTTCTCTCCAAACGCAGTTCGCTGAGCGAGAGCTACACGGACAGTTTGGACTCGGTGAAACAGCAAGAAAATGCTTGTCCGTCGAGCTGAGGAAAATCCCTGCACAGCACACTGTGGCTGCGTGCAGTGTTCACGCTGAAGAGCGGCAAAGCTCCAAGCCATGGCTGGGCTTCACTTCTGTCGAGAGCACATGAGGCGAAGAACCAAGCAGCTGGGCACCGGGCTCATGTACTCAGGGGAGCCAATTTCAAATGTGCAGCCAAGAGCTGCTTCACAAGCACATTCAGCTGAGAATGCTCTGGCTGCTTCAGAAAGGAGGGCGCAGCCCTTGCACTCCTGGACACAACCACGCCAGAAGCAGGTTCCTAAACCTTCCGTGCTGCAGAGTGCATGCACCTTGAGCACACGCAGAAGGACGCGTCCAGAAAGAAGGCGTTCTTCAAGTACCCCCCTCCTCCAGGCAGCCTTGAAACTGAGCACAACACACTGCGCCTCGGCAGCTTCCTTCTCACATAGACGGACCGTCCCCTTCTTCACTCTCGCAGCTCCCTTGCCCACTTGCAGCAGCTGCTGCCAAAGAAAAAGGCTCCGGAAGTCAAAGCCTCTGCTGGGCTGCACTTTCCCCTTGCCTCACGTCAAAGCACCAGAAACTCTCGGCTGCACTCTGTATTTCCAGTCTCCGCTGCATCTACCACTGTCATCGCTGCATCTCCAAGCATCAAGCTGGGCACAATTCTTTCCAGGGAAAGCTGGAAGAGAAATAGGTAGCAGCACAAGTAGCCGCAGGTTGAACTTTCTGTTTTCAAGTGCTAACGTGAATCCGCACACAAGCGAGAGGCAGCCACGCTTCCTCTTGCAGCCTGTGCCATGCGCATACCAGCTCCGTGCTCTGCGCCTTCATTCTTATGCTCTTCGGACCAGGTGGCGCTTCCAATCTGCCGGAGTCGAACCGTTGTCTACTTCTGGCACAGAGAGCACGGTGCCGGCAGACAAACGCTCCAGGCTGCTGCCTCTGCCCAAACACACCTGGGCTCTGCACTTTCTCTCTCAGCGCTAGGTAGAAGCACATTCGGTCTGCCTTGTAGCCTGAATCTGAACGGAAAGATTCTCAGCTACGTCTCGCACAGAGAACAGTTTTAGGTCAACGAGCTTACCCGGAGCTTACCCTCGACGCGTGGAAACCTATATTTGCAGCACATCCTAGTGGTAGCCCTCTTTCCTTTCCAGCCTGCACAGCGCCGGCAGATCGCGGTGCTCTCTGCACCTGCCTTCCCACTTCCCAGGACCACCGCCAAGCTTACAGCCTTGCAGGGAGCGAAGTGGCGGATAGGCGTCTCGCCCAGAAGAAGGTGCCAGGACCAAAAGATGGTCTTCTTTTCTCCTGCTCCTTGCCCGAATTGTGGTGCTGTGCGGAAAGTCTTGCCCAGCGAAAAGCTACTCCAGCAAGGGCTTCTCTCCAAACGCATTTCGCTGAGCGAGAGCTACACGGACAGTTTGGACTCGGTGAAACAGCAAGAAAATGCTTGTCCGTCGAGCTGAAGGAAAATCCCTGCACAGCACACTGTGGCTGCGTGCAGTGTTCACGCTGAAGAGCGGCAAAGCTCCAAGCCATGGCTGGGCTTCACTTCTGTCCAGAGCACATGAGGCGAAGAACGAAGCAGCTGGGCACCGGGCTCATGTACTCAGGGGAGCCAATTTCAAATGTGCAGCCAAGAGCTGCTTCACAAGCACATTCAGCTGAGAATGCTCTGGCTGCTTCAGAAAGGAAGGCGCAGCCCTTGCACTCCTGGACACAACCACGCCAGAAGCAGGTTCCTAAACCTTCCGTGCTGCAGAGTGCATGCACCTTGAGCACACGCAGAAGGACGCGTCCAGAAAGAAGGCGTTCTTCAAGTACCCCCCTCCTCCAGGCAGCCTTGAAACTGAGCACAACACACTGCGCCTCGGCAGCTTCCTTCTCACATAGACGGACCGTCCCCTTCTTCACTCTCGCACCTCCCTTGCCCACTTGCAGCAGCTGCTGCCAAAGAAAAAGGCTCCGGAAGTCAAAGCCTCTGCTGGGCTGCACTTTCCCCTTGCCTCACGTCAAAGCACCAGAAACTCTCGGCTGCACTCTGTATTTCCAGTCTCTGCTGCATCTACCACTGTCATCTCTGCATCTCCAAGCATCAAGCTGGGCACAATTCTTTCCAGGGAAAGCTGGAAGAGAAATAGGTAGCAGCACAAGTAGCCGCAGGTTGAACTTTCTGTTTTCAAGTGCTAACGTGAATCCGCACACAAGCGAGGGACAGCCACGCTTCCTCTTGCAGCCCGTGCGCTGTGCACAGCAGCTCCGTGCTCTGCCTTCATTCTTATGCTCTTCGGAGCAGGTCGTGCTTTCATTCTGCCGGAGTCGAACCATCGTCTACTTGGCGCACAGAGCACTCTGCCGGCAGCGAAGTGCTCCAGCCGACTGCTTCTGCCGAACCACGCCTGGAATATGCACTTTCCCTCGCAGCGACATACACCAGCATACTCGGTCTTTCTTCTCGTCCAAATGTAAAGGGAAAGAGCCTCAGCTATGTCTGGCACAGAGAACAGTTTTAGGTCAACGAGCTTACCCGGAGCTTACCCTCGACGTGTGGAAACCTGTATTTGCAGCACATCCTAGTGGTAGCCCTCTTTCCTTTCCAGCCTGCACAGCGCTCAGTGCACAGATCGCGGTGCTCTCTGCACCTGCCTTCCCTCTTCCCAGTACCACCGCCAAGCTTACAGCCTTGCAGGGAGCGAAGTGGCGGATAGGCGTGTCGCACACAAGAACGTGCCAGGACGAAAAGATGGTCCTCCTTTCTCCTGCTCCTTGCCCGAACTGTGGTGCTGTGTTGAAAGTCTTGCCCAGCGAAAAGCTACTCCAGCAAGTGTTTCTCTCCAAACGCAGTTCGCTGAGCGAGAGCTACACGGACAGTTTGGACTCGGTGAAACAGCAAGAAAATGCTTGTCCGTCGAGCTGAGGAAAATCCCTGCACAGCACACTGTGGCTGCGTGCAGTGTTCACGCTGAAGAGCGGCAAAGCTCCAAGCCATGGCTGGGCTTCAGTTCTGTCGAGAGCACATGAGGCGAAGAACGAAGCAGCTGGGCACCGGGCTCATGTACTCAGGGGAGCCAATTTCAAATGTGCAGCCAAGAGCTGCTTCACAAGCACATTCAGCTGAGAATGCTCTGGCTGCTTCAGAAAGGAAGGCGCAGCCCTTGCACTCCTGGACACAAGCTGGGCAGAAGCAGGTTCCTAAACCTTCCGTGCTGCAGAGTGCATGCACCTTGAGCACACGCAGAAGGACGCGTCCAGAAAGAAGGCGTTCTTCAAGTACCCCCCTCCTCCAGGCAGCCTTGAAACTGAGCACAACACACTGCGCCTCGGCAGCTTCCTTCTCACATAGACGGACCGTCCCCTTCTTCACTCTCGCACCTCCCTTGCCCACTTGCAGCAGCTGCTGCCAAAGAAAAAGGCTCCAGAAGTCAAAGCCTCTGCTGGGCTGCACTTTCCCCTTGCCTCACGTCAAAGCACCAGAAACTCTCGGCTGCACTCCGTATTTCCAGTCTCCGCTGCATCTACCACTGTCATCTCTGCATCTCCAAGCATCAAGCTGGGCACAATTCTTTCCAGGGAAAGCTGGAAGAGAAATAGGTAGCAGCACAAGTAGCCGCAGGTTGAACTTTCTGTTTTCAAGTGCTAACGTGAATCCGCACACAAGCGAGAGGCAGCCACGCTTCCTCTTGCAGCCTGTGCCATGCGCATACCAGCTCCGTGCTCTGCGCCTTCATTGTGCCTGAGTGGAACCCGTGTCTACTTCTGGCACAGAGAGCACTCTGCCGGCAGAGAAATGCTCCAGGCTGCTGCCTCTGCCCAAACACGCCTGCGCTCTGCACTTTCTCTCTCAGCGCTAGGGAGCAGCACATTCGGTCTGCCTTGTAGCCTGAATCTGAACGGAAAGATTCTCAGCTAAGTCTCAGCACAGAGAACAGTTTTAGGTCAACGAGCTTACCTTACGCGGAGCTTACCCTCGACGCGTGGAAACCTGTATTTGCAGCACATCCTAGTGGTAGCCCTCTTTCCTTTCCAGCCTGCACAGCGCTCAATGCACAGATCGCGGTGCTCTCTGCACCTGCCTTCCCTCTTCCCAGTACCACCGCCAAGCTTACAGCCTTGCAGGGAGCGAAGTGGCGGATAGGCGTCTCGCACACAAGAACGTGCCAGGATGAAAAGATGGTCCTCCGTTCTCCTGCTCCTTGCCCGAACTGTGTTGAAGTCTTGCCCAGCGAAAAGCTACTCCAGCAAGTGTTTCTCTCCAAACGCAGTTCGCTGAGCGAGAGCTACACGGACAGTTTGGACTCGGTGAAACAGCAAGAAAATGCTTGTCCGTCGAGCTGAGGAAAATCCCTGCACAGCACACTGTGGCTGCGTGCAGTGTTCACGCTGAAGAGCGGCAAAGCTCCAAGCCATGGCTGGGCTTCACTTCTGTCGAGAGCACATGAGGCGAAGAACCAAGCAGCTGGGCACCGGGCTCATGTACTCAGGGGAGCCAATTTCAAATGTGCAGCCAAGAGCTGCTTCACAAGCACATTCAGCTGAGAATGCTCTGGCTGCTTCAGAAAGGAAGGCGCAGCCCTTGCACTCCTGGACACAACCACGCCAGAAGCAGGTTCCTAAACCTTCCGTGCTGCAGAGTGCATGCACCTTGAGCACACGCAGAAGGACGCGTCCAGAAAGAAGGCGTTCTTCAAGTACCCCCCTCCTCCAGGCAGCCTTGAAACTGAGCACAACACACTGCGCCTCGGCAGCTTCCTTCTCACATAGACGGACCGTCCCCTTCTTCACTCTCGCACCTCCCTTGCCCACTTGCAGCAGCTGCTGCCAAAGAAAAAGGCTCCGGAAGTCAAAGCCTCTGCTGGGCTGCACTTTCCCCTTGCCTCACGTCAAAGCACCAGAAACTCTCGGCTGCACTCTGTATTTCCAGTCTCCGCTGCATCTACCACTGTCATCGCTGCATCTCCAAGCATCAAGCTGGGCACAATTCTTTCCAGGGAAAGCTGGAAGAGAAATAGGTAGCAGCACAAGTAGCCGCAGGTTGAACTTTCTGTTTTCAAGTGCTAACGTGAATCTGCACACAAGCGAGAGGCAGCCACGCTTCCTCTTGCAGCCTGTGCCATGCGCATACCAGCTCCGTGCTCTGCGCCTTCATTCTTATGCTCTTCGGACCAGGTGGCGCTTCCAATCTGCCGGAGTCGAACCGTTGTCTACTTCTGGCACAGAGAGCACTCTGCCGGCAGACAAACGCTCCAGGCTGCTGCCTCTGCCCAAACACACCTGGGCTCTGCACTTTCTCTCTCAGCGCTAGGTAGAAGCACATTCGGTCTGCCTTGTAGCCTGAATCTGAACGGAAAGATTCTCAGCTACGTCTCGCACAGAGAACAGTTTTAGGTCAACGAGCTTACCCGGAGCTTACCCTCGACGCGTGGAAACCTATATTTGCAGCACATCCTAGTGGTAGCCCTCTTTCCTTTCCAGCCTGCACAGCGCCGGCAGATCGCGGTGCTCTCTGCACCTGCCTTCCCACTTCCCAGGACCACCGCCAAGCTTACAGCCTTGCAGGGAGCGAAGTGGCGGATAGGCGTCTCGCCCAGAAGAAGGTGCCAGGACCAAAAGATGGTCTTCTTTTCTCCTGCTCCTTGCCCGAATTGTGGTGCTGTGCGGAAAGTCTTGCCCAGCGAAAAGCTACTCCAGCAAGGGCTTCTCTCCAAACGCATTTCGCTGAGCGAGAGCTACACGGACAGTTTGGACTCGGTGAAACAGCAAGAAAATGCTTGTCCGTCGAGCTGAAGGAAAATCCCTGCACAGCACACTGTGGCTGCGTGCAGTGTTCACGCTGAAGAGCGGCAA